>NC_048265.2:50110025-50315348 GCF_005286985.2 Setaria viridis
TCTTGTACTCCTTTTTTACAACCATTTGTCTTTGATTTAAACAAAAAGGAGAACAATAAAATTTTTGTTAAGGATATGAAGCAAGTAGAAATGGTGTCAACTCATATAAGGTGACAAATGGTGACTCCAATGGCAGCAGGTTTTTTTTTTGTTACATCTATGTTCAGATAGTAGCAGAAGAAGAAATAGCAAGAAACAGGGGGAGGGATGGGCAAGAAGAGAGGGGCATACTGGTTAATAAATTAAACCACAAATTCCAACAGTGTCAATGTAGAGTAGTAGGTTTCTAACCGCCACTTAAATTCATATGGCCCCTCAACCGCAGACCTGAAAGAAAAAGCCAATGCAAATCAACATACAAGGTTTATGAAGCACTGCTAGCAGTATATCAAACAAGTAGAAAACAAAGTCAGACAGCCTACTATGCTCACTAAAATTCTAGCCAAGATTCTGCAAAGCAAGTTATGTGATTCCTAAGCTAACACAGCTAAGGACAGGGGCACAATGTAATAAGGTTGTCTCTATAAGCCAGAAGCCATTCGGCAAGAAAGCAGCACATAAAGGTCATGCTCAAATAATCAGCTAAGAAAATAATTTGAAGAAAAGTTCAATGCTAGGTCAAGCAAGGACATAAATTTGTTCAGCAAGAAAATAGGGGCTCAAATGTACAAGCCCCAACAATATGTACATTTGCCAGATATAACACGACAAATAAGCCAGCTTACATGGCCACTGCCATAAGCCGAAGGAGCCCTCTCCCATCAGTTTCAGCCTTTTGGATTTTACCAGTAAGTTTTAGAAAGACCTCCCAGTTTGCATGTTTTCTGGTTGGAGGGGCCAAGAATAAGTCCAAAATGGGAAGTTCTATTTTTGGCCTTATTTTCAGCTTCTCTTCTATGCCCAGAAAGTGACACTGAGGTAGCAGACAGGCACAAGCAGGTCCTGAATATATGGAAGTGCCCTAGACACAAAGCAGAAGAATACAACAGAAGTAGTTTTCTGTTGCATCTATAAGATGTGAACATTCTAGGTCTATCAGCACCAAGTCTTGAGTCAATTCCAACATAATAATACATAAAGATTGCATAGTTTGTTTGTGGGTGTTTGTGTGCATAAAATCAGGGACATTTGTCAGGTTAAATGAATCCTGAAATCCTTGTGAATTCTGATTCGTTCATGATCCAAAGAGGCCAGATCAAGTCGGAAAACAAGTTCCAAAATCTAACCATCCTCTTGAAGAGGTAAATGATTTACCCAACACAAAGGACGGACGTAATGATTAGAGCAAGCAGAGTACGCAAATGCAATATTGTATGGTGATTATGGATCAGGTGCATGTAATGTATGCGTTGTAGGACATTGCAGTTCGAAAGCAGGGGCGGGCCTCTCGTGGGGCGCGCGGATTGAGCCCCAAAAAATCTTGGAAAAAGAAGCTGCGTAGTGGATGGAATTGGCAGCCCAGCACGGTGGCGGAGCTAACGAATTTGCAAGCGAATGGATCGTTTCCCCCCTTGGGTTGTGACTTGTGAGGGAAGAAACAAAGATTTGATTTTTTTTTCCCCCAGTGGTGCTGACCTCGGTCGCTGGCAGCAAGGAAGAGAAAGATCCTAGCAGCTGGCGAAGCACTAGCACCTAATAAGGGAGAAAGGAAGAAAGAATTGAATTCCTTACCGAGGATGGATGGATGGACGGTGGCGTTGGGGAATGAATGAGCCCTTTGAGAGGAGGCGGCGGATCTCCACGGCACCGCCTAGCAGGAGGGAGGCGGAGGCAGGGTAGAGGAGGGGAAATCCATGGAGGTGGGTGGGTGGAAGGCTTTTCTTGCGGTGGGGGTTGTTGTCCTCTCCTCCCGCGGCGCCGGCGCAGAGGGAGGGGAAGGAACAGCAAGGGAAAGTCAAGTCACCACCAACAAGTGAACAGAGCCAGAGGAGGATTCGTTATTCGTTTTGTTATGTAATGTATATAGGTGATTTGATCCTTTTGGAATCGGATATTTGTGTTCCCTGTGATGATCTCATCCTTTCCTACTTTTCCTAGCTAGTGCTCTGGCGGGCAGTTGGTGGATGTATACATTAATTGGTACAAAGGCGAGGGTGTTTGTGCATGCTCCCTGATCAACTTCCTACGCAAGTCAACCAAGCAGCGGGATCGGAGGACTTGTTCGGCAGTTGACAGGATCACCATCAGATATTCAGATCGATTCCTTCCTTCCTTGAGCTGCCTTTCTATATATCCATTCTGTATTTGTATTGAACCATGGCAACAAACGAGAAAGTACAAGAAAGAAAGATACACAAAAAAAAAGAGAATTTCCTATTTAACATCGGAAAAATGATCCCTTTTTTCTTTAACCCTCAAAATTTTTTCCTTCCACACTGACTTCAACTTTCGTTCCCAAATTAACATTGTTCGATTTTTCATCCAACCACCGTTAAATTCCCTATTAAAAGACCATTTTGCCCCTGTGAAGAACTTGGCCTCCATCGCAACCACCCTTCTCCTTCCTCCCTCCCCTTATCTCACTAGCGCTGCAACTTCCGCGCTCGCCCGCGCCTTGGCTGGCACCCGCCTGCGCCCACGCTAGCCGATGCCGCACCAACCGTCGCCCGCGCTGCACCCTGCCCCTGGGAGCTCGAGCCACCTCTCCATCGTCGCTGCGTCCTCCGACCACGTGAGCCACCTCTCTAGCACCTGCGACGCCCGCAACCTCTACGCACCGGTGGCCCCAGCAGCGCCGCCACCAGTGCAGCTCGAACGTGTGCCGCGCCACGCTCGGCCCCCCAGCACTCAAAGCATGAGAGATCGCCCTAGAACGGGTCCACGCGCAGTCGCTGCCGCCCGTCGCCCGCCGGGATTTAGTACCTCATGAAGAGGGTGGTCGGGGCAGGCTAGGCGCACAACGACGGTGGGGGCCAACGACGCTTTGATCCTATGTCATGATTAATTAGTTCCTCTAATGTTTGCTTTAGTTTGAGAGATGCTGCAAGTAGGGTGGTTTCAGAGAGGGGAAGGGAGGAAGGAGAAGGGTGGTTGCAGTGGGATCTACGTTTTTCACAGGGGTAAAATAGTCTTTCCATAGGGAATTTAATGGTGGTCGGATGGAAAATTGAACGGAGTATCAATTTGGGAACGAAAGTTGGAGTTAGTGTCAAATAAGGAAGGAAAAAATTTTGAGGGTCAAAGAAGAAACGAGTCATTTTTTTTGTCAAATAAGGAATTTTCTCCAAAAAGAAAGAGGCTGTCTACACCAAACTCACTCGGGTGTAGAAGATCCCTCCCACACTCGAAATTGTGAACCGTTAGATCCGAATCGAACGGTTGCGATGGATCAAACCCTTTCCTTATCTTCTTCCACCTCTCTACCATCTCCTTGTCCACTCCAGCTTGCCACCTCCCCCCGCACCGCCGGCCGCCCCTGCCCCCCGCCTCGCAGCCTCGCCACCAGCGTCGGTGAGGCCCGCCTTCCCTCCACCACCGCCCCTCCCTCCTCCCACCTCTCTCCATGCTCCCACCATGGGAGCTTACCTCCGCAGCTCGCCGCCGCCCTGCCCATCTCCGGTGGCTCTCGCCGCCGGATACGCCACCATCGTCTCTACCGCTTCCCTCTTTGTTGTTACTCACCCCTGCCGCCTCTACTGCTCATGTAACAACCCATGGGCTAAGTTGGACCAAACAATTTAAGTGTCATGAGGTATGGTAGCTCTAAAATAGTCCCAAATGGGAAGTAGAGAGTGAGTGAGGTCAACTTAAATAGATAGCTCTAGGAAGCATTACAACCTCGGTTTAACCCTTTTACACGAAGCGAGGATGAAAGCGTAAGCAGGTTGCAGTGTAGGTGTGGTCCACTCAGCGTGCAGAGTGGGCATGAAGGCGTTTTCCTAGACACCACAGGTAACCCCATCCCAAATCCAACCCCGAACCCTAACTTGCCGGAGCTCAAGAAGAAGGTGCTACCGAAGCTCAAGAAGGTGTTGCGGCGTGGAATGATTGGGCAGCTAAATTCGAGTGTGTGGGGAGTAGAAATACTCGAGTGCCAAAAGAAAAGGGTTTTCTTCGGTGGTTTTGTGCCGCTCATACGGAACATGGAAGGAATCCAGCCAAATATCTGTCGCTGCCTCAACCAGCTTTGCCGTCTTTTCAGCACTGGCGTGAATTCGTCCACGTCATCATCCAAGATTGTCTTACGTGGCTCCCACCCCAATCAAATGCCATTGCCAAAACGGAGTCGATGAGCACTGTCCCAACGATACAGTAGGACAACTCCAACTAGATGGGCCCGGCATAGATGGGCCGACCAAGAGTTCAATAATGCGTCAAAACTGCTGCTATAGCTTGCGAAAATGTGCTTGCATTGACGAGCGCAGCGCTCAACACATCAATCAGTACTTGGTTCACCACACAATGTAGGGGTAAACGTGTCAGAGCGTTCAACTTTCTAAAAAATTATTCAAAACAGTGTTGACGGGCTCACCGATGCAGAGGTCGTTGAGGGTGTTTATCATGAATTCAGCTCCATCGCTAAAGCTAAAGTCGGTAAAAAAAACTAGTTTCATAGATTTTTATTTTAGTTTTGACTTACAAAACGGCTTCATATTACAGTGTTCCAATTTACGCAAAATTGAAGCTGAAATAAGTCCGGCCAAATAGAATCTAGTGTTTGGCGAGGCTTCTCCGTTCGGGCATTTTTAGGTGAAACTCTACCAAACACCAAGAAATAGCTCTGCGAGAGAAGTTTCTAGAGGAGAGAATCTGTTTATTCGACTGCATAGGTGAAGCTTAAACTTTTTTGTAAGGTAGCTTTCCCACATAAGTTGCTTCTTCAAGAAGCTGTTGGTAAAAAAAAATGGCTACATGTTTGGCGGGCTGGCTTTTCCACCAGCTTTTTAAGGGACCTGAGCAGCGGGACCCACGTGCCATCGTCCTCTCTTCCCCTTCTTTTCCGCCCCTGCTCTCACACCGGCAGCGCCACCCAACTGCGAAGCCGGAGGAGGTCAATCTTGTTGGAGGCATTTGAATCCAAACAGAACCTGAATGTCTGAAAACGATGGATCATCACTGAGGGCCTGTTTGGCTCTGGGTGTTAAAGTTTAACACCCGTCACATCGGATGTTTGGATGCTAATTAGAAATATTAAATATAGATTAATTACAAAACTAATTACACAAATGGAGTGTAATTCGCGAGACGAATCTATTAAGCTTAATTAGTCCATGATTTAACAATGTGGTGCTACAGTAACCATTTGCTAATGATGGATTAATTAGGCTTAATAGATTCATCTCACGAATTAGCACAGGGTTCTGCAATTAGTTTTATAATTAGCTCATATTTAGTTCTCCTAATTAGCATCCGAACATCCATGTGACACTGTTAAAGTTTAGTATCTCGTATCCAAACACCCCCTGAGTGTGGGGGCTCTTCTCTGCAGGTAAAGCAGAGAGAACGTACAGGTGGATGGATTAGATGGATCATCACTGGGAAGCAGAATTATATTATATTAAATGCAGCGGACAGAGTAAAGCAACAACAGTATATATATATATATATATATATATATATATATATATGAGGATTGAGGATTGGATACAGTATATTGTACTGTATACATAATACATCCATGGTTATGACATGATATATTCGAAGCATGCGTGCATTCTTTGATCTGTATTGTATGGATCGTTGCAGCTTCAGGCAGGCAGCGGCATATTATGCAGTTAGGGGTTGTTTGGCTCCCTAGGCTAAATTTTAACTCCTGTTACATCGGATGTTTGGACACTAATTAGGAGTATCAAAAATATAGGCTAATTACAAAACTAATTGCATAACCCTTAGGCTAAATTGCAAGACGAATCTATTAAGCCTAATTAGTCCATGGTTTGACAATGTAGTGCTACAGTAACCATTCACTAATGATAAATTAATTAAGCTTAATAGATTCATCTCGCGATTTAGCCTAGGGGTTCTGCAATTAGTTTTGTAATTAGCTCATGTTTAGTCTTCCTAATTAACATCCGAACATCCGATGTGATAGGGTTAAAGTTTAACCTTTGGTATCTAAACACCCCTTAATCGATCGGTAGCATCTACAATCTGCTGATGGTAGCGGCGGCAGCGTACTTCTTGAGGGCGTCGCCGGCGTTCTTGAGGTTCTCCGGGACGGGCAGGTTGCAGAGCAGCGTGACCCTGGACTCGGATATCTGAGGACCCTTCTTCCCCGGCGACGACGACGATGGCTCCTGCTTCCATAGCTTCACCTCCCACACCTATAATTGATTTATTGAAGCATGCATGCATAATTGTGGTGCTGACAAGAAGATCAGTAACAGAAATCTAATTACACACAGAGTCGTGACGCAACCGATCGAGGCTTTGTTGTGTATAGTAGTATAAAATCAACCTAAAGTCTAGATGATGCGTATGACGACTCTAATTACTTACTGTGCTTTGTGCATGCCGTGCACGGTACTCCTAGTACATCCAGTCTAGAAATACATCCTGCTGAATAATATATTAATGAGGGTTCTTTGGGAACCCAAAATGCCGTAGGGATCCCTATATTTTCCCGAATAATATATTTATCACTTACTTGTCGTTTAATGTGCCTTTTAAATTCAGTGAACCTACAAGGCTAGGTTCATTTTTTCTTAAACAACATCTTCCTGAATAATGTGGCCAAATAAAAATATTAAGAATGATGTCTACTACTAGCTGCTGCTTTGATATATTATAATTTAACTGGAGTGTTCCCTCAATATTGGTTATAATTAGGGTTCTCTGTTGTTATTTTTCTAAACAGGGCCTGCTAGGTGCTACGGCCAGATCAAGAACAAGTCATACCGAAAATCAAGTTGCAGCCATAGTGTCTCTGAGCAGAAAAGAGATGCTAGCTGTTACCTTAGTACCTTAGGACTACCACTGCATGCCATGTATTCTGGCTTGGCACTTTTTTTAAAAGAAAAAAAGAGAAGCGTGCAAGGAGACACAGGCAACCGGAGGCGCGCGCATGAGGCTCCATTTGGCAGCACAGGGCTAATTAATCCTGGAAGAAATGATCCCACGGGGGATGTCATTTGGATTTTGGAATCCTCTCCCCCGCCGCTGTTTGGGGTCCTGACGCGAGGGGGCAGTCTAGCAGGAGGGTTTTTGCCCTGTCACTGTGGTTTGCGGATAAGACGAATGGCGTGGATCCTGTCCCTTCAATCCTCCATTACAATCGCCTAAATCAAAGTAATTAGAGCTGCTTGCTTTGCTTGGGACAAGGGTATATACCGTACCTGGGTTGAGCGGCCGACGTGGACGGGGGCGGCGCGGGCGAGGACGACGTCCCCCACGGCGGCGCTGCGGAAGTGGTTGATGCTCAGGCTGACGCCGGCGACGCGCCGGTACCCCGACGCCATGTGGGCGCCCATGCTGGCCAGGCCCTCGGCGATGAGCGCCGAGACGCCGCCGTGGAGCACCTTGAAGGGCTGGCAGCACCTGGCGGTGACGGGGAGCCGCCCCGTCAGCTGCGACGGCGAAACCTCCTCGATCTCGAAACCCAGCGAGTGGAGCACCGGGTCGAGCTCCGCCGTCTTGTCGTCCTTGCTGCTGATCTGCTGGCGCTGCTGATCCATGGTCCGGTGGTGGGCGACGGAGAGGAAGAGGAGGTGGTTTGGTAGTAGGTGGATTATTATTGGTCTGGTGGTGGTCTGCGAGCACGAGGAGGAGGGAGGAGGAGGACAGCGGCAGCAGTGGTCGTCACTCTCAACGGACCATGTCTTTATGCGCTGCGCTGCCTCTCCATTTGGTTGGTTGGTTGCCAAGAAATGAAAACAAAACCAGCATCAGAGAAAGCGGCGCATGAACCTCATGTCCTGCCCAAGTATACTATATGCTCATTCGTGGCATCATCAAAGTAACACTGACCAAATAAAATAAAACATCACCACTCTAATCCTCCCTTCGCACACGGCTAAGCATCCAGACCTCAGCAAGCAGCAGCAAACGGGCTGAGCCCCCGTGCAACCTCGGGCTTTATTAGGCCCAAAAGCCCTGCAGCAGAGCTTATACTGCGTTAATTAATTTACAGCCATTCTTAAAAGAAAAAACTAACTTACAGCCAAATACTAATGTATACATGAAGGCGTGCATAGTGCCTGAGCATATATGAAATCAAGAAAGAAAGAAAAGAGATGTCGCAGTTCGTGTAACCATATAGAGATTAAAATGCACATGCAATCGTGCACATCTAGTATTTTTCAAATCTAGATTAAAATGTTACAGTAGACGCGCAATGATCAGACCATGCCAGCTCCAAATCTAGTATTTTTCAATTCAAAAGGAAGCTGATAGGCTACATTATTGACATTTGATAGAGATACGCACGTATACTGTACTAATTACAATCTACAAAACCAGCTGCTCAGGACAAATACAAATAGTAGGTTACAAAACAAAATGTTGTTAAAAAAACGCAAAAATGTTTAGGTAGAGCTCTCAAAATATGTTTAAATTAATTTGATGCCCAAGTTTTCATCCACACCCACATTTTGGACTGTCGTGTGTCAGGAAAATGGGAGACGTGGACGTGGTGATGACCGATGCGCGGCAGCCACGCAGGCAGAGGCGATGGATGACGCCGGCACATCCTCAGACGAAAGGAAAACGAATCACACCCAGAAAGGAGGCGGCGAAAAGAAGAGACAGTTCCAATCCCCTTCCGATTCCAATTTTTTCCTATTATAACAGAAAAAAAAGAGGAGAGAGAACCAACCATCCAATCAGGCAGGTCCGGCCGCCGGCGATGGCGACGCCACGGGCGCGGACGCGCTGGTCGGCGCTGGCCGCCAGCGCGCTCATCCAGTGCTGCGCCGGGAGCTCCTACTGCTTCGGCGTCTACTCGCCGGCGCTCAAGGCCTCCCAGCGCTACGACCAGTCCGCGCTCGACGCCGTCGCCTTCTTCAAGGACATCGGCGCCAACGCCGGCGTCCTCTCGGGCTTCCTCGCCGCATGGGCGCCCGCGGGAAGGCGCCGCCCCTGGCTCGTACTCCTCGCCGGCGCCCTCCTCTGCGCCGCCGGCTACATCCCCATGTGGCTCGCCGTCGCCGGGATCGCGCACGCGCCGCTCCCGCTCATGTGCGCCTACATGCTGCTCGCCGCGCAGGCGCAGACCTTCTTCAACACCGCCGACGTAGTCTGCGCCGTCGAGAACTTCCCCGATCGCCGAGGCACGGTCATCGGCATCATGAAGGCACGCCATTTCTTCCCCTCTGCTTCTTTGCTTTTGCTCTGCTCAGTCGTCTCGTCCCCAAGGCCATGTTTCAGTTCACGCACTGAGGGGCCGTTGACCTGTTAATGGTACCCCACTATGTTGTTTGTTCCTCTCTACTCCAGCCCTGAAATTGATCGAATCATCACAGAGATTGTATCGTTTCTCTAGATTTTTTTTTTGCAATTTTCTCATAAACCTGTAATTTGGGCTCTTTTCATCTTATTATCTATTGCTATTGTCTAGGATGTTTTTTTCTGATGCAACAGGAGGGGAAAAAAAATTCCCCCCCAGAATGGAATTTCAAAGCCATCTTATCAGAAAAACTGATTGTCTTACTCCAACAGCAGAGGATATATTGGAAACAAAGGGGCAATATTACATGGAGTGAATTTTACTTTGACCATGTAGCATGTATACCAGGTAGTTCGTTTATTGACAGAAGTTCACTGTTATGGAGCTTTTGTTTCTTAGGATCACTGTTGTGACCTTATAGCATGTATATGTTACCAAATCCGAATGTTGTTGATTACTTGACCCAAGTGCATCATATTCTGCTCTGTTCCAGTACAGAAAATTATTGTTGATCCAAGCACTTCCATACTGATGCTAGCACTGTTCTCTCCCCAACTAACCTGAATTCAACTTTTTTGTACTTTTGCAACAGGGTTTTCTAGGCCTAAGTGGGGCGATACTAGTCCAAATATACCGCACTCTCCACATTGATCCTACCGCGTTCATACTGATGCTGGCAATTTTGCCCACAACCATGACGGTGATGCTCATGTCTTTTGTCGACGTCCACAGCACGCATGAACGGTACAACAAGAAGTTCCTAGATGCTTTCTCTCTTATCGCCGTTACTGTTGCTGTTTACCTAATGATCATCATAATCTGTGATCAAGTGTTCATGATAAGTTCAGCTGCGCAGACTGTTTGTTTTGTGATACTCCTGCTGCTAGCCTTATCTCCAGTAGCCGTTGCTGTAAAGGCCCAGAAGCTAGAATCAATACAACATGAAGAACCAACTTCTTCAGAACAGAGAATTGGATTACTCCGGGAAGAGGTAGCAGAGGGTTCTGAAAGTGCCAGCTCAAGTACTGCACTTTTGGGGTCTAACCAAGACCTGTCTGCAGGCAAAGAAAACCTGAATGTGCTACAGGCCATGGGAAAACTCAACTTCTGGTTGCTCTTTCTAGCAATGGCTTGCGGGATGGGATCGGGTCTAGCCACGGTGAACAATATCAGCCAGATCGGCGGCTCCCTTGGCTACACAAACAAGGAGACCAGCACACTAGTGTCACTTTGGAGCATCTGGAACTTCTCAGGGAGGTTTGGTGCAGGCTTCATCTCCGATCATTTCCTTCGCCTGCGAGGAGTCGGCAGGCCATTCTTCATAGGTGCCACGCTATTGATCATGAGTGTGGGTCATGGCATCATCTCCTCCGGTCTTCCTGCATCGCTCTACATTGGCTCGGTGCTCGTTGGCCTGTGCTATGGGTGCCAGTGGGCTCTTATGCCAAGCATAACGTCTGAGATCTTCGGGTTGAACCATTTTGGCACCATCTTCAACATGGTGGCCGTTGCAAGCCCCGTTGGGTCTTACATCCTCTCGGTTCGGGTTGTGGGATACATATACGACATGGAGTCGACACCTCATGAGCATGGCTGCCAAGGTAAGCACTGTTTTGCACTCTCTTTTATGATCATGGCCTGTGTGTGCGTGTTTGGGTCTGTTGTTGCATTCGTGTTGTTCGTCAGAACAAGGAAGTTCTATAGGCGGGTTGTATATGCAAGGTTGCAGTCTTTCCTTGACAAATGAGACGTGCACATGTAACAACCTAAACTCTATTCTCAGTTTTTGCTAGTGTATCGATGCCATCGTTTGTATGCCTGAACATATTTACCTTTCAAGAATACAGATTACAGACACAGGGAGGGTGAGGGGATGGTCTTGTGAACTATGACAAACGTAGCCTGAACAAACATATTTGTACCTTTTTTTTCGTGAGTTTGCGATTGAGATGGGGAACCATGTTGCCTTAGCCTATATATGTAAATGTTGGCCTTACAGCATGTATGTGATGTAGGAAATAAAATTGCTTCCACATCTTGATGTTTGTATGGCCTGAACATATCCCTTTCAAGAATACAACACTGGGGGAAACATGGTCTTGTGAACTCATGTCAGAACAAACGTATACCTTGGCTCTACCACTAGGCCGTCTGATGTTTGGCTCCTATGCATTCTTTTGTGAGTTTGGGATTGAGAAAGGGAAAACCATATTGCCTTAGCAGCCTATATGCACACATCTCACCTATGTTTGTTTTCTGTCCAACTTGCTTCCACATCTCACACCTATGTTTGTTTACACATCTCACCTATGTTTGTTTTCTGTCCAACTTGCTTCCACATCTCACACCTATGTTTGTTTACACATCTCACCTATGTTTGTTTTCTGTCCAACTTGCTTCCACATCTCACACCTATGTTTGTTTATCTCCTCATGTTCAATTTGTCTTCTTTTTCTATATGCGCATTTTTCATTGGAAGATGCGGCCAAAACTGGTACAACTTTGATGATTATACAGTACGGTATTACAGAAGACGAATGTTCATGGAAAGGAAATTCCATACAGTATGTAACAACTTGCATTGACGAGTGAAGACCTCACTGGTGGAAAACTCACCTTTAGTCCCGGTGGGTAAGGGACATAGATCCCGAAAAACTAATCGCGACTAACTATTCGGGACAAAAGGTCCCTCTCTTTAGTCCCAGGTCATTCATCCAGAACTAAAGATCCCCTTTAGTCCCGGTTATTAATACCAACCTAGATTAAAAGGTTAAAAAAATAAAAAAAGAGGTCTCGCACCGACAGCCGCTCGCTCCGACCACCCGCCCACCCACGCCGCTCGCACCGCCCGCCCGCCTGCGCTCGCGCCAGCCGCCGCTCGACCTGCCGTCCCTAGCAGGCCTGCCGTCGGGAGTCGGCCGCCCGCCCGCGCTAGCTCGCCCGCACCGGCTGCGCCAGCTCACCCGCCGCTCCGCCTGGAAGAAATTAAAGGGAGAGGAGGAGGAGAGAAGATAGAAGAAGAGAAAGAGGTTGCACGAGGAGAAAGGGAGAGGAGGCTTGTGCGAGAAGATAAAAGAGCGCTGCCTGCCACCGGTGGAGAGAGAGCGCTTTTGTCCCGGTTGGAAACACCAACCGAGACAAAACGCCCTGCCAGATTTTTTCAGCCCACTAGCCGTTACAACCGGGACTAAAGGGGAGCTTTAGTCTCGGCTGGTCTTTCCAACTGGGACTAAAGCTCCCCTGTCGGTGGTTCATTTTTGACCCGGGACTAAAAGCCCTTTAGTCCTGGGTCCAAAGACAACCGAGAAAAAAAATGTTGGATGGAACCGGTGCCTGTAGCTGTCAATGTAGCACATCCGACAACAGACCTAACTAGCTGATGTGCTACTGAGGATTGAGAGGGTTGGCGCCAGAACACAAGATAGTCGAAATGTTCCACTAGGCAAGGCTCCTGGGTTGATTGACTAACCATGAACATGAAAGGATCACATGTTGGCTTAGGTACGAAAGGTGATTGCATTATTCAATTCAGCCTTCTCCGATCCATCATCACTAGCTAATAAACAAGATCATCACTACCTTACTTGTCATTTGTCACCTCCGATCCTTTGGTCTCACCGTTGCTCATCTTGGCTTCAGTGGACAATGACGTTTTGTCCTTCCCTTTGTCTTCTTCTCCTTTGGTTTCCTTCGCCGCCTTCTCCTTGGCTTCCTTTGCCTCCGCCTCCGCCTTCTCCTTGGCCTCCGCTTCCTCTTTCGCCTTTGCGGCGGCCGCCTCCTCCTTGGCCTTGTTCAGAGCTTCCACTAGAGCAGCCAGGCATGCGTTGGTGTCCCTCTTCTTCTTCTTGGACATGGGCATCAGGTTCTCGGCGACGTCCGCCGGCGATATCTGGGTCTCCTCGAGCAGCCGCCGGACCTCGCCGAAGAGGTCGTGCTCGGTGATGTCCAGGTAGTTTTTGGCGAGCACCTTGAAGGCCTCGAAGCTGCAGTAGGACATCTCGATGTGCTTGTCCATCCGGCCTCGCCGGATCAGCGCCGGGTCCAGCTTCTCCTTGTGGTTGGTGGTGAAGATGATGATGCGCTCGCCGCCGCACGCCGACCAGAGGCCGTCGATGAAGTTGAGCAGCCCGGAGAGCGTGACCTTGGTGCTGTCGTCCTTGTCGGGATCCACCGGCAGCTTGGGCTTGTCGTCGCCCTCTCCGTCGGTCTTCTTCTCTGCTTTCTTGTCCTTGCGCTTGCCGGTGAGGTCGACGGAGCAGTCGATGTCCTCGATGACGATGATGGACTTGCCGGTGGTCTCGATGAAGAGCTTGCGCAGCTCTGTGTTGTTCTTCACCGCCGTGAGCTCCAGGTCGTAGACGTCGTAGTCGAGGAAGTTGGCCATGGCGGCGATCATGGTGGACTTGCCTGTGCCTGGGGGGCCATACAGCAGGTAACCACGCTTCCACGGCTTGCCGACCTTGGTGTAGTAGTCCTTGGCCTCCCGGAACGCCTCAAGGTCGTCGAGGATGGCCTCCTTGTCGTCGGGGTCCATGGCGAGCGTGTCGAACGTGGCCGGGTGCTCGAACGGGACGTGGCTCCATTGCTTCTTGCCACCACGGTAGGAGCTCCAGCTGCTGCTGGGGTTGTTGGTGAAGAGGCGGCGCTCGCGGTTGCGGACGATGACGGCGCGGCCCTCCTCGAGGACGAACGGCAGGTAGGAGTCGACGACGAGGTCCCGGTGGCGGCTGTGGAAGATGACCCGGTAGAAGCGGCGCTCGTCCTCGCCGGGGTATATGCTGATGACGTTGGACCTGGCGATCTTCTTGGAGGCGTGCCACCAGATGGTGGCGCCGTGGAAGGTGTCGGTGACCTCGTCGTAGTCGTCGACGGAGACCTGGAGGTTCTTGCTGTCCTTGCCGAGCTCGGCCCTGAGCTTGCGCGCGCGGCGGGCGCAGGCGTCGGAGAGGTAGGCCTCGACGGCGAGGTAGAAGTCGCTGCGGCGGAAGCGCTCGGCGCCGTACTCGGAGATGGTGATCTCGAGGTAGGGGTTGAAGTAGGAGGCGAGCTTGTTGGACCAGGTGGCGAGGCGGAGGGTGAGGGTGGCGGGGATGTGTCTCTGCACCACGGACCAGAGGAAGAGGAAGCTCGCCAGCGCCGACCCAAATCCGGTCCACTTGTCCACAGCCGCCATGGCTAGCTTTTTTAGTTCAGGGGATCGATGATTTGTTGCTCACATGTTGTGAGTTTATATAGACAGCATGCATCATGTGCTTGACTTGGAGTCAACCGCTGCTGGCTGGGCGCCGTAGGAAGGATCCGGAGCAGGTGAGGTGATGAAGCTGTCGCCATTGTCGGAGCTAGTGGCTGATGGCAAAGCAAAAGCGGTAAGTATTTCAATGCATGCTTTCAAATTGGGCCGCCCAGGCCGGCCCAAATGCGTGCGTCATCCTTGGATATATACATGCATCATGCATGACCAGTAGCTGCTTGCGTGTCATAGTCATACACAGTCATCATCATGCGAGAGCTTTGCCTCCACGGCTGTTCGTTTGCCGTCGTCTTTTGTCGTCGGAAGGATCCTCGTAGCAGAGCAGAGCAGGTGAGAGCGGGAGAGATGGAGACGGCCGAGATGGATGGCAAAGGAAGAATTTGCTTTGAAATTGAAGCCGCCCAAATGCGTCATTGATTTGTATTAATTTGGTCGTCTCAGCTCAGCTAGCATGACTCGATGGTGCGTGCAATACAAGGTACCCTTCCCTCCGTTTTGGCTTTACTAGATGGTGCGTGCAGTACAAGGTACCCTTCCCTCCGTTTTGACTTTTCTAGGTTGTCTAGATGCATAATAATATCTATAAATTTTAAAAAATTAAAATAACCTGCAATTTGGAATGGATGGAGTAGCATATACACACATAGACACCCTTGTCCAGTCTCAGAGATCGTCAAATTGCCTACGTAATTTTACTCAACAAGTAATATACTATATATTGCATGCAATACGTCGTCTAGCAGACGTAACCACAAATTAGAGTCTGACGCCATGATTCAGATATCATGCTGCCTGCGTCATGATTCATGCATGCAGCTGCTCATCTCCCGCCATACACACAACACACTTGATGTTGCTAGTGTTAATCTTTTCGAGGCTAGTCTTGGGCCATGCCGGCCGGCCGGAACCTTTTCCATCTTCCAAACAAAAACGCTGGACAGCAGGCATGGGTCGTCCCTTTCATGCATGCCACATCTATCTCAGCTCGCTACTTCAGGGTCTATTTGGATCCACAAACTAGTTGTTAGGTACCTAATTTTAGTTGGGGTGGATCTAAATAGGGGAGTGTTATAGTCTTATAATTAACAAGAGTGCACCTAGAACTGCATCCTATAAGATATGGTTTAGTGTCACGACCCAAGACATTCATGCATCCAACAACGTCAACAGCTAAAGATAAAGAAAAGGGTGGGGCAAGAAATGAAAGCTGAAAAGAGGACGAAAGAATAGAGAGAAAGGTCCGGGTTGGGCAAAAAAAAAATAGAGAGCGATTGGATCTTGATCGTCTGGACTCAAAATTGAAGTGTTGAGAATCATTGTGTGCAGTAATTAGTTAACACAAATCATTATATTGTTTATTTATGGTTTATCACTATATGAGTTGGAAATGAACTTTTGTGCATCTATTTAAGTTATTCATGTTGATATCCAATTATCCATGCAATGCAGGTAGGTCGGAAATAATATTTATCAGGACACGTCTATTTCATGCTAGGGCGTTTGTAGGCCACCAACACTCAGCCTTTGAGCTAGTCGTCTCAAATCCAATGGTTCTCGTGTTTTTTATTATCTTCAGCCTTCCCTGATCTTTGTCTATTGCCTACACTCTTCCAGTATCGGCACCTAATGCACATTCATAAATTTCATATTTTCCGATGAGCATCTTTCTCTACTACCTTTTTGCCACCACATTAATCGGGCGTGCCATATGCATCATGATGCCCTACGCTGATAATGTCCAGTTGGCAGTCCTATTGTTGATATCAACCTAGCTATCTCACTACCTCAACTACTTAAAAATTTACTAATTAGTGAATGTTTGGTATGTGAGGATACTTATGTTTTTTACATCCGAAAATATGAATTTAGACGGATCTGACAAAGCCAAGACTTTGGGTGATTATTTTGGCATATACATAACTTCAAATTAAAATTGATAGTCAATAAAGTTATACATCTTTTCAAGAACTGCAATTTACATCTTGTGAGCTAAAGTTTACAAACATAGCCTGAACAAATATATGCATACCTTTTTTTGGTGAGTTTGGGATTGAGATGGGAACCATATTGCTTTAGCCTATATGTACATATCGGCTTTACAGTATGTATATGGTGCAGGAAATAAAGTTGCTTCCACATTTTGATGTTTGTATAGCATGAACATAACTTTTTCAAGAATACAACAATGGGGAACATTGCCTTGTGAACTCATGTCAAACAAACATATACCAGGCGTTTAAACCGGCAACCTAAGGAGGGATACCTCGAGGTAGTAGGTTGGTTAGTGGAGCTTCATCGAGATTAGGAACATGAAGGCAAATGCGAGGCATGACTTAGACAGGTTTCAGCCGCTAGTAGCGTGATACCCTACATTTGGTAGGATGTATTGCCGTGCGTTGGTGTTGGTTGTACTTTTGTATGAATCCTAGTCAGCTAAGATTGGAAGAATCCTACTTTCGAGTACTTTTCTAATATATGATTAGTTGCCCTCTCATGATCGGGTAACTACGCCATCCTGGATCGCTAGCTTATCCCCTTTCCAGGATGATCCAAGTCATCACAAAGGGCCCATTGATCCTGGTCCGTCAATACCAGGCTCTACCACTAGGCCGTCTTGATGTTTGGCTCCTATACATTCTTTTGTGAGTTTGGGATTGAGAAAGGGAAAACCATATTGCCTTAGGAGCCTATATATATATATGTACATCTCAGCGCAAGCAGGCAGTACTACCGGCTGAAGCATTTTAGCACTAGCAGCAGGAATTAGGAGCACATCATTTACTTGATACATGCTCACGATTGGGAACTTGCGATTATATAGAGCTGGCTACTTTCCAACTTGCTTCCACATCTGCCACCTATGTTTGTTTAGCTCCGCATGCTCAGTGTCTCCTCTCTTTTGATACATGCACATTTTTCATTAGAAGATGCGGCAAAAACTCGTATAACTTTAATGATATTACACAACACTCCGCAATACAAAAGTTAGAGAAGAGGAATGTTCACAAGGTTACTGGAAATGAAATTTCATAAACAGTACATAACAACTAGCATTGACGACCTTGTAGGTGTGGCGCATCCGACAGCCAGATCGACCTTATACTAGACTAAACGCTGAACGCTAAGGTTTGAGACGATCGGCGTCAGAACACAGAAAAATGACAAAAAGCTAGACTCCTGGATCGGTTGATTGACCATGAATGGATCACATATTCACATGTATGTTTTTTTTCCCGATAACTTAGCTAGCAAGTATCCCTCCGTCTCAAATTATAGGTCGTTTTAGCTTTTTCTAAGTTCTAGATATATAATATGTCTAGATGCATAACAAAATCTACGAGCCTTAAAATGCCAAAATGATCTATAATTTGGAACGGAGGGAGTATTTCATTAAGAAAAAGTAAGATAAGTTTACAAAGCACGTGACCTCAAACCAAAACACAGAAGGAAGATCCCATGTTGGTTACGAAAGGTCACTGCGTTATTGAATTAAGCCTTCTCCATCACTAATAAACAAGCTCACTACCTTCATTAGTTGTCATTTGTCGCATCCGATCCTTTTGTGTCACCATTGCTCATCTCGGCTTCAGTGGACAATGACGTTTTGTCCTTCCCTTTGGCTTCCTTCGCCGCCTTCTCCTTGGCTTCCTTTGCCTCCGCCTCCGCCTTCTCCTTGGCCTCCGCTTCCTCTTTCGCCTTTGCGGCGGCCGCCTCCTCCTTGGCCTTGTTCAGAGCTTCCACTAGAGCCGCCAGGCATGCGTCGATGTCCCTCTTCTTCTTCTTCTTGGACATGGGCATCAGGTTCTCGGCCACGTCCGCCGGCGACATCTGCGTCTCCTCCAGCAGCCGCCGGACCTCGCCGAAGAGGTCGTGCTCGGTGATATCCAGGTAGTTTTTGGCGAGCACCTTGAAGGCCTCGAAGCTGCAGTAGGACATCTCGATGTGCTTGTCCATCCGGCCTCGCCGGATCAGCGCCGGGTCCAGCTTCTCCTTGTGGTTGGTGGTGAAGATGATGATGCGCTCGCCTCCGCAAGCCGACCAGAGGCCGTCGATGAAGTTGAGCAGCCCGGAGAGCGTGACCTTGGTGCTGTCGTCCTTGTCGGGATCCACCGGCAGCTTGGGTTTGTCGTCGCTGCCGTCACCGTCGTCGGGCTTCTTCTTCTTGTCCTTGCGCTTGCCGGTGAGGTCGACGGAGCAGTCGATGTCCTCGATGACGATGATGGACTTGCCGGTGGTCTCGATGAAGAGCCTTCGCAGCTCGGTGTTGTTCTTGACGGCCGTGAGCTCGAGGTCGTAGATGTCGTAGTCTAGGCAGTTGGCCATGGCGGCGATCATGGTGGACTTGCCGGTGCGCGGGGGTCCGAAGAGCAGGTAGCCGCGCTTCCAGGCCTTGCCCACGGACGCGTAGTAGTCCTTGCCGTCGCGGAACATGTCGAGGTCGTCGACGATCTCCTGCTTCCTGTCCGGGTCCATGGCGAGCGTGGCGAAGGTGGATGGGTGGCCCAGCAACTTCCAGACGCGGGGCCGTCGGGGAGGTCGGCGCGGTCGGCGCAGGGGGCGCTGAGGTAGGCCTCGCTGCGGCCCCATTCCAAACTACTATTCATTTTGATTTAACACCAGGGCAGTGTTTAGAAAAGGATGGGTCACTGCAGTCTGCATGCATGAACCACATGTCAAACAAGGCCGATAGAGTGATTATGGGTTACGGCCCAGTTTGAGGTTAGTTGGGTGGTGTAGGTGCATAATAAATTGGGCCGTGCTTATTACGTATTTCCTTTCAGCAGAGGCCCAGTTGACTGAGCTGCATGCATAATCTATTGTCAACTGACAGGCACAGCCTGTTTATTACGACGTCTCAAGATCAATGAAACAAGGCGACAAGTGCCAGAAAGGAAAGAATCAAATCAAATCGGCAGTCAAGCCCAGCCCAAATTGTTAATCTTATCCGGCGTCGCTCATTGCTGCTGGTGCCGGTAGTGAGTGAATCAGTGATTTGACGAGGGAGTAGCTAAAATGATTAGTAATTTGGTACGAAGTGATATGATCTGATATGATGAGGTTGCATGACTTGGCCATTCCACAATCTTTTAATTTAGCAATATATCGAGAATCCCACACTACAATCTTTTAATACCAGTTAGGGAGATCAACCGGTAATTAGGTCGCCCCTACGCGCCGCGGGGCAAGCTCTTTGGTACCGGTTGGTAGGGTACCCTTTAATACCGGTTAAAATAACCGGTACTTAAAAGACCCTCTCTTGCTAGTATCGGTTGTACTATACGGGCCGGTACTAGAAACGATTTCTTCAGTAGTGCCAAATGAAGCTGTTGAGCTCTCTGAAAATTATTGTAGTAAGATAAACATATAGACTACAGAGGTGCATGCAGTGCAGTACAGTAGTAACACAAACCAATTCAATAACTGTGCTAAACCATCCTGCAGTCGGGCGGGCCATCAAGAAACATAGAGAGATGTCAACTTGGAGTATTAACGGTTGGCGGCCAACCACCAACGGAACATCTATCAACTGTTGGCTGCCTTGGCATTGAGTTCCAATCACCTCCTTTTCAGCCTCTCATTTTGTCAACGGCAACCGATGCGTACCTCTGGTTTTGTTAGAAAAAAAAAACGAACGGCATCCGATCCGATCCATATCCTTCACCGTCAATTTGTCTCGTTTGCACGGCGGCACATGTAAGACGAAGCTAAAAGTCGTTGTTGAAATCCAATTGGTGGATACCACCTGTACACATGAAAGTTTGATTTGTCCTAGGTCAGTCTCAGGACACAATTTTATTGCACAGTTATTAAGATTGAGAATAGGGGGTGTTTGGATACGAGGTGCTAAACTTTAACAGTGTCACATCGGATGTTCGGATGCTAATTAGAAGGACTAAACATGAGCTAATTATAAAACTAATTGCAGAACCCTGTGCTAATTCGCGAGACGAATCTATTAAGCCTAATTAATCCATCATTAGCAAATGGTTACTGTAGCACCACATTGTCAAATCATGGACTAATTAGACTTAATAGATTCGTCTCGCGAATTATACTCCATCTGTGCAATTAGTTTTGTAATTAGCCTATGTTTAATACTCCTAATTAGCATTCAAATATCCGATGTGACAGGTGTTAAACTTTAACAGGGTGTTCCCAAACACCCTCTAGGTAATTGTACTAGTGAAGTGTCGTAGGAATGAAACTTCTCTCATATCTGATGAAACTCTCCTCATAAATAATCTTGTCAAGTTAGCAAAATTGGATTAGTATAAAATTTAAATCCCATAAAACTTGAGACTGTCTGTGTGTGTATGGAAGATTAGGAGAGAGAGAGATTAAACATAGGGTGTGTGGATCGGCGGCCTGATGCTCCATCCACTTCCGAACCATCTCCTACACATACCACCTCCTTGGGGTAGGCAGCTCAATGCTGCTGCGTTCCCACCAACCCATTCCAATCCAACTTGACATTACAATATGATACTAGTACAGTAGTAGAAATGCTCTTGGTTTGTGTAGCTGTGGTCGTACGTGTCTAATGATCCAAATTATATATTCAGTTGCAGTTCCAATCCAACCCAACCCCGACGGGGGAGAGCACAGAGTAGACTGTTCAGTCTGTCTGCACTCTGCACTGCACCCTGGAGCCAGCGAGAGGCAAGGCAGATCGATCCCATCTCTTCTTCGCCGGCAAGCGATGGAGATGCGGCCTAGCGCCGCCATCTGCGCGCTCCTGCTGAGCCTCCTCCCTGCCTGCCTCGCCTTCCCGCTATGCACCGACGCAAGTCAGTTCTTTTACTTCTTCTCCTTTTTCTTCTTCGCCTGCTCAACAGTTATGGATTGCAGAGGCGCCGGTGCTGCTCAACACCACGCTCAAATTCTGCGCCTCCTCCGCCCCCGCCAACAGCAGCAGCTGCTGCGACGCCGCTGCCGACGCCGCGCTCAGCGCCCAGTTCGACGAAATGAAAGTCTCCGACGCCGCCTGCGCCGCCCTCCTCAAGTCCATCCTCTGCGCAGTGAGCATGCCTCCTCCTCCTCCTCTCCTATTCTTGTCCCTAGCTCGCTACTTTTACTTTTATTTACAGCGTCACGCAAACCGCCCTTCTTTTTATTTACTACTAGGAGGTTTCTCTTCAGTTGGATTTGTTACTTTGCCCCTTGCTGATGCTGCTATTAGTCACCTTCGCACCTAGTGGCAATTAACAGATTTTTTTACCGCGGAAATGACATACTTACTTCACAAAAAGAACTTTGCTGAGTGCAGAATGGTTGCTATAAAATTAACTGAAATGAAAAATAAATACTTCAGCAGTATCATACACAAAACTACCTAAGAGTACTGTACAATTCTGGGTAGCCTAGCATCTTTCCGATTAATTTAGGCCATGTTTAGTTTCCACCAAAATACCAACTTTGACACTATGCAAAAAGAAGATTCCCCATCACATCAAACTTGCGATACATGCATGGAGTACTAAATGTAGATGAAATCAAAAACTAATTGCATAGTTTTGTTGTACTTTGCGAGATGAATCTTTTGAGCCTAATTAGTCAATTTTTGGATAATAATTCACAAATACAAACGAAATGCTACAGTTGCGCATTTATGACAAACTCCCAACTTTAGCACTCCAAAATTGGGAACTAAACAAGGCCTGAGTTTGGTTGCCAATACCCTCCGCAACTGAAATTTAGATGTCTCACTCAAAGGGGAAAAGGGGGGCAAAAGATATTTAGATGTCAATACACTGGATTGAATTGAACAACTCCCCTTGCAGAAATGCAGTCCATATTCTGCTGACTTGTTCGACGCCGGGCCAAAGATTCGGACGATTCCCTTCCTCTGCAACTCCACCTCCTCAGCAACTTCTGCTCAGTCCAAGGAAACCACTCAGGACTACTGCAAGCTTGTCTGGGAAACTTGCAAGGATGTCAAGATAACGAACTCTCCCTTTCAACCTCCCCTGCAAGGCAGTGCACCGCCTCCAAGCTCATCGTCGAAGCTTACTGATGCCTGGCAGTCTGAAAATGACTTCTGTACCTCTTTTGGTGGTGCGCCCAGTGATCAGTCCGTATGCTTTAGTGGCAACACGGTTTCATTCAACGCCACACAGCCTTCGCCCTCGCCTAAAGGGATATGCCTGGAGAGGATTGGTGACGGATCCTACCTTAACATGGCTCCTCACCCTGATGGATCAAATAGGGTTTTCTTGGGCAGCCAAGCTGGCAAGATATGGCTGGCAACTGTACCTGAGCAGGGATCGGGGGGTTCCCTGCAATTCGAAGAAGCAAGCCCATTCGTTGATCTGACTGATCAGGTGCACTTTGATTCAGCCTTTGGACTCATGGGTATGGCGTTCCATCCGGACTTTGCAACCAATGGCCGTTTCTTTGCCTCTTACAACTGTGATAGGACAAAGTCGCCCAGCTGTACGGGAAGATGCTCTTGCAATTCTGATGTGGGCTGTGATCCCACAAAGCTCGGTACCGACAATGGTGCTCAACCATGCCAGTATCAAGTGGTTGTATCAGAATATTCAGCCAAAGGGTCCTCGGCAAATGTTTCTGAGGTTCGCTAAGCTCAACATGCTCTTCCATTCATGTCTTGTCTTGGTATTCCCTGAACCTCATCCGCTCACATTATTCTTTAACCGTTTTCTGTTAGGCAACGTCTGCTGATCCATCTGAAGTTAGAAGGATTTTTACCATGGGGCTACCTTATACATCTCAACATGGAGGCCAGGTACTCTTTGGACCTGATGGATACCTCTACCTCATGATGGGGGATGGTGGAGGAAAGGGAGATCCTTTTAATTTCGCTCAGAACAAGAAGTCACTTTTGGGCAAAATTATGAGGCTTGACATCGACAATACACCGAGTAAGTCTTCGAGCCTTTATGCCGTTTGCCTTCTTATTCAAATTGATATTCTTTGTTGCTTTGCTCAAATTAGAATTCTAACTTTTACCACTCTCCGTTAGCCCCTTCGGCTTCCATGGTTACATCTCCATAAACTGCTCCTGGGTTTCCTCTTAGTTAGTTTACATGAAAACTTTGGCATCAGCACTAAAGGACAAAATGGTATTCCTGGGTCCTAGCCACCAAACGCAACCATCACCTCCAGTGGGAGTGTGAGTCTATTCCAATGATGCATCTATTTTTGGCTTTTAGTATTAGGATTAGTCAAAGATGCTAGATGAGACTAGGATCTTCTGATTGGCAGCATTATTAGCTATCTTTCGTATTTAACTCTAGTCAGAAGGTTGAGGTTATAAAATCTTGGAGGCATTTGTCACTTGTACTGCAACAATTCAGCCTATAAATTATGGCTAATTGGTTACTTTTGCATTCCATCACAATTTTTTTTTTCTTTTTTGGGTATCAAGAGCAGCATCATGAACATGATCTGACAATTTTGTTCTAAGATTTCTGTTTTTTTTATTCACTTTTCAGGAGCGAGTGAAATCAGTAACACAAGTTTATGGGGGAATTATTCTATTCCAAAAGATAACCCATATGCTGATGATAGCGAGTTACAACCAGAAATTTGGGCATTGGGTCTTAGAAATCCGTGGAGATGCAGCTTTGATTCTGAGAGGCCTTCTTACTTCTACTGTGGAGATGTTGGGCAGGTACCATTCAAGACCATATGTAGTCAATGTTTAACTTGCCAGCTGCTAATTTTGAGTTGCTTCGTTAGTTTAAAAGCCCTGCGTGCTCAGGCTTAGGGATTCGTTGCTTATAGTCATCGTTAGGGAACTGAATATGTGTACTTTGTTTGAAAACAACAGTTAATTTGAGTTTGGACCTTAACCGTGTAGGATCAATATGAAGAGGTAGATTTGATCTCGAAAGGTGGAAACTACGGATGGCGTGCGCTCGAGGGTCCACTTGTTTACCATCCAGCATGGGCACCTGGAGGGAACACGTCACTCGACTCCATAAACGCCATCCCTCCTATCATGGGTTACAGCCATTCTGATGTGAATAAGAACATTGGATCCGCATCAATCATGGGAGGTTATGTCTATAGAGGGTCCGCTGATCCCTGCTTGTATGGAAGGTATAATCAATCATCGCTCATTCAAAATATTACTATCTCAATGCATAGATAGGCTTGTGTTCATCTGGGACTCCTTTTGTGCAGCTCAATCCTTGAAAGTTGAAACTTCACTTTTAAGGTGTATCTGTTAATGTGTTTTCAGGTACTTGTACGGCGACCTGTATGCTTCCGCCATGTGGACCGGCACAGAGACCCCGGAGAGCAGCGGGAACTACACCTCCAATCTGATTCCCTTCAGCTGCTCCAAGGATTCTCCAATACCCTGTGACACAGCTGCTGGGAGCCCTCTCCCGTCGCTTGGCTACGTATACTCCTTTGGTGAGGACAACAGCAAGGACATCTATGTGCTGGCGAGCAAAGGCGTCTACCGAGTCGTCAGGCCCAGCCTCTGCAGTTATACTTGCCCAACGGAGAAACCCGCGACGAAAAATGGGACGACGCCTGCTGGTCCTTCATCGAAGGCACCAGCCACAGCACTGGGCAACCAGATGGGAGTGCTCTTGCTGTCTATTATAATGTTTTGGGTTTTGATGAGATAGAATCCTGCTGAGCCAGTCATGTGCAAGGATTATGGATGGATGGTACGTTCCATACGTTAGGAAGAAATCGAAATAATAATGTTTCAGCTAGGGATCCTCTGTGATATACATGTATAGCATATGAGTGTCAGCCTGATCGACTATGGTAAAACCTGCAGGTTGCTCTAGGGTGTTCAGTTGTTTGCAAGGAAAACAGAGAAGGGTGAAATTAACTTTATTCATGTATATATGTCACTGGAGACTTTATTCCATGATCACATCACATAGGGTGATCTGCAGTTCCTGGTCCCGGTGGTGGGGATGCTGCTGCAGTAGCTTGGGTCCATGTTGCAGATGGAGGGCAGGGTCTTTGCCATCTCCATCACCTTGCTCATCATCTGATGATGATCGGAGCCCGGCAGACCGCCGCGCTGCAGCTCCTCGACCGTGCTGCGGATCGCCCTGCACCTGCAGCTGGGTGGCATCTGCTCCAGCTGCTCGCAGCAGCGCAGCCGCAGCCGCCGGCAGCTGCTCATCCGCCATTTCCAGGGCCAGGTGATGGGCATCGCCGACGCCGTGCACTGCTGCTTCAGGTAGTCCCTGCACGCGTCCATGGTCTGCCCTTCCTGGCACTGCTTCTCCTCCACCTGTGCGTGTGCGGCGCCGATGATCGAACTAGTGAGGGCGAGGAGCGCGAGGAGGAAGGTCTTCCTCTTGTTGCCCATGCTGTATTGCTGAATCAGCAAGCGACGAGGGGGTTGTGTTTCTGTTCAGGCCTTCAGGGTGAAGATGCATACAAAGACAGGACAAAGGTGAGATGAGACGAGGCTACCTTTTGATGGTTTTTTTCAGCAAGCACTTGCTTCTATCGTCTGTATATATAGTACATGATCAT
Source organism: Setaria viridis (assembly GCF_005286985.2). Classification (NCBI taxonomy): domain Eukaryota; kingdom Viridiplantae; phylum Streptophyta; class Magnoliopsida; order Poales; family Poaceae; genus Setaria; species Setaria viridis. The sequence goes on from NC_048265.2 coordinate 50,136,077, forward strand.
GAACTGCTTGGCCCTTATGCCAGGTGTCAGTGCAACCTGTTCGCTTCAGCTTATTCAGCCGGCTTATCAGTCACCAAACAGTGTTTTTCTCTCACAATAAATCAACCGTTTCAACTTTTCAGCCGGCTTATAAGCTGAAGCTAACAGGCTAGGTGATGGTTGAATGATCATCATCAGAACCACCTTGGAATTAGCAGCACAGGTAGTACCGTGCAAGCTAAAGCTCTCTCTATAGGCGACGATGGTTCGTGTACTGAATCTGTTCTCTTTTGGTTGATATGTTTGTTATAAGTAGAACTCTGTCCGTTCCAAATTGTATGTCGGTTTATAGATATTATTATGCATCTGGATATCCAGAGGTATAATAATATTACCAGTTATTTTAGCTTTTCTAGATACACCTATAGATTTAGAAAAATTTAAACGACTTATGTTTTGAAACAGAGGGATATCATTAGCGACTTTATTTATTAGACTAAGTAGAGTTGCGTATCTAATAAATGCAGAAGCTGGGATCATTAAAAAAAAGTTTGCTTTGCCGGCAAAATCAAAATAAACTAAGTAGTGGGAGTACGGCCAAAACAAAAAGGAGCGTTAAAAACGTTGACACGTCAACCACCCGCGCTGCCCCACTACTAAAGCAAAGTACCCCGCTGCCGCCCCCTGCTGTTCTGAGTCGCTGCCCGCTGGGCCCCACACCCACACCCACATCCATCGCCGGCGATGAAGCCCCTCCTCTCCCAGTCCCTCCACGCCGCCGTCGACCGCCGCTGGCTGCTCCCCCTCGCCGTCGGCTCCGCCCTCTCGCTCCTCCTCCTCGTCGCCCTCACCACCTTCCCCCTCCCGTTCCCCTCCTCTTCCTCCTCCACGCCATCCTCCGCCCTCTTCGTCGAGCACAAGCTCTCCCCGACCCCGCCGTCCCCCGCCGGCGCCTCGCTGCCCCGCATCGCCTTCCTCATCTCCGGCTCCGCCAAAGACGCCTCCGCGCTCCGCCGCGTCCTCCTCGCGCTCTACCACCCCAGGAACCGCTACATCCTGCACCTCGATGCCGAGGCCCCCGACTCCGACCGGAGGGACCTCGCCGCCGCCCTCGCCGCCCACCCCGTCATCGCCGCAGCGGACAACGTCCGCGTCGTCGACCGCGCCAACCTCATCACCTACCGCGGGCCCACCATGGTCGCCAACACGCTCCACGCCGCCGCCGCCTTCCTCTGGGGCCACGCCGGCGACGGCGGCTCAGACTGGGACTGGTTCATCAACCTCTCCGCCTCCGATTACCCGCTCGTCACGCAGGATGGTAAAGGGCCTTTCTTTCTCTTCATCTGATTTATGATCCACCGAACCCGCCCGCCTTGGATTGTTGGATTGCAAATGTAACTCTCAAGCTTGCTGCTGCAGATCTGATACATGTCTTCTCCAAGCTGCCGCGTGATCTCAACTTCATTGACCACACTAGCGACATCGGATGGAAGGAGTACGAGCTTCCTAGCTTCCTTAATGATTGTGTCCGCTGACCACTGTGGATGCTGACTGGGGCCAATTGCCTACCTTGTTGTTTGTCATGGTGTACAGGTTTCAGAGGGCCAAGCCCGTGATCATTGACCCTGGTCTCTACATGAAGAAGAAGGCCGATGTGTTCTGGATACCACAGAGGCGGAGCGTGCCGACAGCCTTCAAGCTCTTCACTGGTATGTATGTTCTATTGTTCTCAACTGATATGACCTACTAGCCAAAAGATTCACATTCAACCGTTAACCCATCAAATTGTGTAGAATTCGCCAGGCATTTGTGCAGATTAGTATAGCTCATAACTTATGCTTGCAATTGTTGTTCCCGGCTAGATCTGTTGATTTGCTCTTGCCAAGGTTGTAGGAATTTCAAAATTCATTTTTTTTACAATTGAAATGTGATGTCAAAGCTTCAAGCTATACACTCATGGATCCCTGAAGCAGTGCTGGTCATTTCTAGTTGTGGTGACCAGTTCAAAATTTGGATGCGTGAATTGATACAGGGGTCAGGGGTTGTCACCAACTTCAATTAATCTTTAGTATGATAAATTTCAGCTGTCAGTTTACCTTAGGTATTCTGCAAAATACTGCACACAGCAGATGCACTGTATTTGTAGTTCGTCATTTATATATTGTATATTGCATTATTGCGGAAACTCTCCTTGGTAACATTACTCTCCTTTCATATGTAATCTTGTTTTGTGTGATCTGATTGCTGTAACAAGCATTTGGGATTCTGTTTGTTTGTTGCCTGTAGTAGGCAAACTTTGCATGCCAAATCATTTAATATAAAGATGAGCTCGTGTTTTACAGTTTTGGAAACCAATCTTGGCATCTCAGGCTTGCCTACTGCATATACTGGCTGTCATTAATTTGAAAGCCTATCTTTGTCTTCTGTGTCAGTTACTAAGTCAGAAACTGTGTCAACAAACTTGCCATAAAAGTATAGTTTTTCATTAATGTGGTGGTCTACTATTTCACATCCATCGTCCATCATGCTTTTAATAGCATGGAATTAATTGATTCCAGATTCTTAAATAGTGACTACAACTCAGTTATAACTTATAAGTACTCTAGGTTCAAGCCGCTTAAACAGATAACTACAAGATGCAAAAATGCAGAGCTTACCTCTGCAACGAAGACAAGTTGCAGTATTCATCACTACCAATAAACAATTGCTTTCTTTTGAAACTACCACCTAAGAAATTCTTTGGCATGCTTTATTCGTGTGAGCTTTTGAGGAATAAGTATCATGTAGATGTAGAGGCAGCTGATGATGAAATGGCATTGCAGGTTCCGCTTGGATGGCACTGTCTAGGCCCTTTGTGGAATACTGTATATGGGGCTGGGACAACCTACCTCGCACAGTGCTCATGTACTACTCCAATTTCATCTCCTCGCCAGAAGGCTATTTCCACACCGTGGTCTGCAACGCTGAGGAATTCAAGAACACGACCGTGAACCACGACCTGCACTACATCTCGTGGGACAACCCTCCGAAGCAGCATCCGCACTACCTGACGGTGGAAGACTTGGACAGGATGGTCGCTAGCGATGCGCCGTTCGCTCGGAAGTTCCACGCAGACGACCCTGTGCTAGACAGGATAGACGGGGAGATCCTGTCCCGCAGCGTGGACATGCTGACCCCTGGAGGCTGGTGTGCAGGAACGCGAGAGAATGGGAGCGACCCTTGCTCGGTGATAGGTGACACCAGCCTCCTTCGGCCTGGGCGTGGAGCGGTGCGCCTGCAGCGGCTGATGACGTCGCTGCTGTCAGAGGAGAAGTTCCACCCAAGGCAGTGCAAGTAGCGTGTTGCCTCTGCCCCAAATCTGAGCTATATATGGTTGTTTGTTCTACACACGCATGGACTGCTGCTGCTGCTGCTGGCGTTGCATACATACTTTAGTTGTTCTGACTTGTAACAGGTCGTCGCCGTTTTGTGAGGCAGCTGCCGTTTAACCTGTGCCATGTTGCTGATGTACTTCCACATTAGTTAGCTCATCTGTAGAGCCTGTTGTGTCGTATCTCCACATGTAGTAGGTATGAGTATGAACCTGGACACCCGGTGATGAATATATTTCCAAGGATAGTGTTATTGGTTTTTGAGGTGCAATATTGATTTCCATGTGCCTTTGGCATGTTGGTTTCTTCTCTGCTCTGGGATGTTAAGCCATTCTCAGCTGCTTCGTCTGCACCGTGGAGGTCCGGGTCCAGGTGATGTTCCATGTTGAATGTGGTGTAAGACTTGGTCTGCTGAGCTTTGCTTATTACTCCAGGTACGTGCAATTGCGTCAACAAGGCCGGTCATCCAATCCAAGGTAACTAGTAATCAACAACGCGGTAGAGGAGAATAGTGTCTAGTCGTCTGGTCAATGGATGGACCAACAACGGACGGCTCTGATCCCTCCTCTCCCTTGTGTGCACGCAGCAGGGCTTGGCATCTACTAGAACCCTTGACATTCTAATCTCAAGGAGAAAGAGAGACCTGGATTATTATTACTTTACTGATAATCCGTAGCAGGGCAGGCGTACATAGTAAAGACCACCACTTCCTTGTTCACAAAGCCTAAGACATTTCCTTCCTCTTGGTTCTCTGCCTCTTCCTTCCTTCCTTCTCAGGGGGCGGTCCTGGTCTGGTCGATCGGAATTACTACTTAATTCGGAACCGGAGAAGAAGAAGAAGATAAGGATCATCCATGGCGCAGGCGGCGGAGGGAGGTCTGATCTACGGCATGGTGGCGCGGGGCACGGTGGTGGTGGCGGAGCACACGTCCTACACGGGCAACTTCCGGGACATCGCCGTCCAGTGCCTGCACCGCCTGCCGGCGGGGAACAACCGCTTCACCTACACCTGCGACAACCACACCTTCAACTTCCTCGTCACCGACGGATACGGTATACTATGCCTTCTCTGCTCTGCTACATGCTTAATCTTGATCTGTTTTGCTCTGCTTAAGTTCCAATCTCAAATTCTACTCTGTTCCATTCCAGTAGAATACACCGCTTCTTTCCTGCTAGATTGAGTTGAAAATTAAATATAGTATAATACACCGCTATCATGTACTTATATATTAGGATATCCTTTGGATTATTAGCTATGCCTCTTGTTTATCCTTTGGACTCTGTCTACTATGGCTGCCTGTGCAACCACTCTGCTGGTTTATACCATACTATAATATAACAAATTCTTTCGGTTGGATTGTAAACTTCAATTAGAGAACTAGCTGCTGGCTGTATCCTGATGATCATACGAGTGCTTTTGCTGCACTTTCTGGATCAATAGGTTGTAGTAGTTTAGCTTACACCGATATTCAGAGTCGCAGTTGCTCCAATTCAGAAGAAACATTCAGTCAGAATCATCAGCACTCAGAAGAGGAGTTTGAATTGGTCTGTTCTTGGAGACTTTTGATCCTGGCGTACTAGGATTTCCTTAGCAATATATATGTATAAATTCTCCCAATTTGACAATAATCTATTGCTCTCTGATGCCAATCTTGTCCACTGTTATATTCCTTGTCTCCATGCCAAGTTATCCCCCTAGTCCCGTCATACATACAATACATTTTTTTCGAAACGAACCGGACAGGAGAGTTGCCGATTATATTAAAAATAAGAAGGTCTAGACTGGATGCTTACAAAGCACCAATAGGTGCAAAGAAGATAAAAAAAACTAATTACAACCCTTTGTAGGGAATGTATTAACAGCGTTCATACATACAATACATTATCTGCTACTGAAAGCACAAGTGTGTGATTATTGCAACACAAAGCAATAGCATCCAACTGACTTGACTGAAGCATCGAAATGAATCGCAGCATACTGCGTTGTTGCGACCGAATCAGCTGGACGGCAGATTCCTATGGCCTTCCTGGAGATGATCAAGGAAGATTTCAACAAGAGATACGCAGGGGGCAAAGCAGCCACAGCTACAGCCAACAGCCTCAGCCGAGATTTCGGGTAACAACGACAATGCTTTCCATCTATGTATCTGCAACTGCAAATTTCACTGGCGTGCATGGCAGGCCGAGGCTTCGAGATCAGATGCAGTACTGTACGGATCACCCAGAGGAGGTGAGCAGGCTGTCCAAAGTGAAAGCTCAGGTGGATCAAGTGAAAGGCATCATGATGGAAAACATTGACAAGGTCATCGATCGCGGAGAGCAGATCGATGGGCTCGTCACAAGGACGGAGCAGCTGCACGACCAGGTCTGTGTCTGTTGCGAGTTACTAGCTAGCTACCTCTGGCGCATCTTAACAATTAACATGCTGCTGCTGCTGCTGCCTTGCAGGCTGCTGATTTCAGGCAGCAAGGTGCGCGGGTGCGTCGCAAGATGTGGTACCAGAACATGAAGATGAAGCTCATCGTCCTCGGCATCGTCGTCGCGCTCATCCTCATCATAATCCTCTCAGTTTGCCATGGCATTTGCAAGTGATCTGATCCATTCAGCCTTTATTAGTTCATTAGTTAGAATGTTTTGGATTCGGGGGGGTGCTGGTGGACTGTACAGGTTGGTTGAGCTTCCACTCGACAATGCATGTGTTAACCACATCAACTCCAATCATCATTACTAGTATTTTCTTGATTATTCAAACCAGTATAGGTTTTACGCATGGGTGGGTGTAATAACAACGTGATATACGAAAAGAAATATACAAGAACAGGGAGGTTACAAATCCTCCAAAGATTTCACTTTCCGTTTGGATGGATTTTGTGGCCCTCTTTACCCTAACTCTCTCCCAAGCAAAAGAACAAGCATTGTATACTCGAGTTGGAAAAGAGTTCTAAATAGCGTTCTAAATAGCGGGCTAAGGAGAGTTAGCAGCTGGACTCTAAAATAGCTAATAGCGAACTAAAAATATCCATATTTCAACCCCTTGGAATATTCACGTCGGGAAATAAGAGCTTGTAGCTGAAAAAATTGTAGTACCAGATGCACTGAAGGAACTAGAGCAGCTTGGTAGCTAGTTAGTAGCTGCCTTGTTATTATCACTTACGGCAATGACGTCTTTTTTGAAAAATCGGACGGGTTAAGCATCGATGTTGTAACTATTTTTTCGGCATGTTTCATAGTGAATGTTGTATGAAACATAATGTTCATGTTGCGGCGGGAATTTTCTATCCTAAAGTCGAAAGTCAGTTTTTGGTATATTCCTCGATGTTGTAACTATATATTTTTGTTGCAGTTATTTTGTTTTGATGTTGCAACGGAGCATTGTTTTGATGCTAGCAGTGCCGTATCATTTATTACTCTCCGTGCATATAGTAAGAACAAAGATAGATGCAATTACAAACCAAGTACGTACGTTGCCATATATAATAAACACGCATGCAATGCATGATGACCTTAGCTTATTAATAACCTGTCACACTAGGATTTCTATATATGGCGACGATGGATTATTGGATGAGCAGCACGCCACATGGTGTGCGGCCATGCACGTACGCATCACGGGTGAAGGCAGCCACCTCCGCCGCCGCCGCTGCCACCGAGCCCGCCGCCGCCACCGAGGCCTCCTCCGCTGCCGCCGCCAAGACCTCCACCACCAAGTCCGCCTAGGCCGCCGCCGCCACCAAGCGGCCCACCAAGGCCTCCGACTCCGCCGCCAGCGCCCCCAAGCGGCCCAAATCCTCCGAGTCCGCCGACGCCACCAACACCACCAAGGCCACCGGCAACGCCTCCGAGCGCGCCGCCGATGCCCCCGACGGCTCCGCCTAGGCCGCCAACGCCACCGGCGCCAGCGAAGCCTCCGACGCCAGCGCCGTAGCCTCCTCCCAGGCCGCTGCCCAGGAAGGTCTTCTGGTCGTTGTTGTTGACGGCAGCGCTATTGCTGTGCTGACCACCGTTAGTGGTGACCGCCGCCATGGCTGCTACTGGCACAGTGGTAGTAGCAGTAGGCATGTCTCTGGCCTCAGCAGCATCATGCAGAATGATGGCGACCATCAGGAGAAGGCAGCAGCACGCCATGGCGGTGGACCTACACCTACTAGTAGCTACCATCATCTCGATCATATCGATCTCGGATCGGATCGGTGCAGAGACCTGCTAGCTGCTTAGAGCGCGACTTGTTGTAGCTAGCTCGGCCGGTGCAAGAGGTCGCGAGCTATGGAGCCCGTTATATAGACGAGCAGGAGCACCGAGTGCTATAGTGAGTAATGGGCGGCGGTGAAGTACAGGTGAGAGAAGTAAATGCACAGTAGGCACCAGAGCTGACTCCACACAGTAGCTGCTGCTGTACTCGGAGTCGGAGATGAGGAGAAGATACAAGAAGCTGGAGATCATTCCGTGCGGCTGGTGCAGTTAAGGATCTGCATTCAGCAACCATGCCTGCTTCAGGCATCTACCGTGACACGGCGCCTCTCTGCGCTGCACCCACGGATGGATCATCTCGGATCGGATCGGATCGGTTGTACTTACTACGTACTGCTACCCGGCAGTAAATGACCGACCGACGACGAAGGCTCTGTAAGCCTGCAGCACTCTGTCCATGGAATGGAATTCATCCATCCAGCACAAAGCCTGCAGCACTTTGCACGCCTGCTTCAGGCATGCAAACTTGAGCAAGTGCTCAAGTTTGCATGCCCGGGGCCTGTGCGGTCAATTGAGCTTTCTAAAATTAATGAGTTTGCCATTATATCGGTTATCCATTCATGATCTACTGTGGCTAATACTGAACACTCGCAACTGACGCGCTTCTGCAGCTGCCATGCAATCACACAAGGACTATGGTGGACTCCTGCTCCTGTGCTCGGCCATGCTGCTGTCCCTGTTGGCCATTGCCTTCCTTGAGCTCCTGAAGAAGCCGGCGCGGCTGCCTCCCCGTCGATCATCGGGAGCGCGCATCGGCTGGTGAACACGCTGGCGCACCGCGCGACATGGCCGACGAGCACGGCCCCCAGGGGTTCGCTGCCGCCCTGCCCGTCTCCGGCGGCGAGCCGGATCCCCTGCCGCTGTCTCCACCGCTCCGCCGGTGCTCGCCCCCGCCACCTCCACCGCCCCAACCGGGGTCCGCCGCCGCTCGGCTTCGGCGGCGCCTCGCCGCCTCCGCTCACCCGCCGTCTCGACCGCCACCACCGCCGACCGGCGAGCCACCCGGAGGTCCTTCTACACCCGGAGGCCACAAGTAACCCCCAACCTCGAACCCTAACTTGCCGGAGCTGAAGAAGAAGTTGTTGCATGAGCTCAAGAAGAAGGTGTTGTGTCATGGAATGATTGGGCAGCAAAATTCGAGTGTGGAGAGGAGTAGAAATGCTCGTATAGCTTTCCCCAACAAAAAAGATCACTTTTTTTTTTTTAACAAACGAGGAGTACGTCTCATAGAAATTCAGCTACCCCTCTCTTGCTTTGCTTTCGGCAACCAATGGCAGCACCAATTTTAGTGCTGCCCTCTGCTAAAGACACCAACTCCACCCCTGCGACTCTGCGAGTCCATGGGCCAGCTAGTCGCCATTGGCATGAAATCTGTACAAGGAGTGGAAATCCGACTTTTCTGGTAGTGAAATAGTAAAAAAAATATGCATACACGGATCGGAGGAACAGTAGAATTTCGCTGGCAGTATGGTTTGAATGAATGCTGAAAAGACGGTGGCGTAAATTTGCACACAGGAAGTTGATGATGAATTGAATTTGTTGGCGGGGCGATAAGATTCAGCGCTAGTCTGCTCTGCTAGGTGACTGACTGCATCCCCATACTGGACTGCTCCGAATCGATCCACCGAGCTCCGAGGTCCCTCTGGGTCCTTGCATGGATGACAAGTCATCCCTCCGTAGCTAGCTTGTGTGAAGAGCACAGCGCTGGTAGGTGCACCGGCCAGTACAAAATCAGAGCGGTAGTATACAGGTGGATGTAAATGGAACTAGTCAGATGAGATCATCATCTGCAACAATAAGCTTGCATATTGCTTTCAGCGCCAGCAGCTAGCAGTAGCATGACTGTCTGCATCAGTAAAAGAATCTCTGCTTGTACAAGGAGAAGTAAAACAGATGACTGATTCCAGTAGTAGTAGTATTACCAATAAATAGCTTATTGGTAGCTGATGCAGGCGTTGGATACTGAGTACTGTAGAATCAATCAACAGAGGCCAATTTTATTAATTGCTATAACCCACACAATCTTCGGTTCTCGGCGCGGAATGCGATCGAGCAGCTAATTTTAGAAGCTAACTAGGTAGAGATGATTGATGAGGGAAACTAAGGGCCCGCGCAAAATGCTCTCCGCCTCAGACGTTCTGCAGCTCGATCATCGATCCATGTTCATCGTCGGGAAGGAATTCGAAATTCCAAGTGATTGATCTAAACTGCAACAAGCTGAAGCTAAACTGATCGATCGAAAGGATTGATCGCCATGGATTGCTCGATGACGAGCAGCATCCTGTCGGCCAACTACAACACCATCCTGTTCGAGTTCGGCGCCATCCTGGTGACCAGCAAGCTCCTCCACGCGCTGCTCCGAAACGTCTACCAGCCGCGCGTGTTCTCCGATCTTTTGGTGAGACCTTGTTTGAATATGATTCATCTTCCGTTTGAATATCATTCATCTTCTGTTTGAATTGACCACGGCATCAAATCAAATCAAATCATATCATATTGTTCATGGCAGCTAGGCATCGTGCTTGCCCAGTTCCGCGTTCTCTCCCTCACCAACGCCATCAGCCTGGTGTTCGGCAAGATCGGCGGGTTCGTGTTCGCGCCCTACCTCTTCGCGCTGGGCGTCGAGATGGACCCCGGCACGCTCCTCGACGCCCCCACCGCCGATGCCGTCGTCGCCTACGCCGGCATCCTCTCCACCTCCGTCCTCGTCACGCTCTTCCACATGCCGCTCATGAAGGCCACCTCCGGCGTCGTCCACGAGCGCTCCCTGCGCTCCTTCCTGGGCCTCGCCGCCGTCCTCTCCAACACGGCCTCGCCGGTCCTCACCCGCCTCACCACCGACCTCAAGATCGCCAAGACCGCCGTGGGGCGCCTCGCCGTGGGGGCCGGCCTCGCCTCCGACATGGTCACCACCATGCTCATCGCCGTGGGAAGCATGATCTGGCGCGACGCCGGCGCCGACGGCTCCGACTCCCCCATCGTGCAGCCGGTGCTCACCGCGGCCGTCCTCGTCGTCGTGATCGTGTCGGCGTTCGTGTCGCGGGCCATGGCGGAGTGGGTGGGCGGGCGCAACCCGGAGGGGCGGCGCATGCGCGGCTTCGACCTGTCGCTGGTGGCGCTGGCGGCGGCGGCGCTGTGCTGGCTGAGCTCGGCGCTGCGGCTCGACGTGAACATGGCGGCGTTCCTGGTGGGGCTGGCGTTCCCGAGCGAGGGCAGGGTGTCGCGGCTGCTCGTCAGCAAGATCAACCTCGTGCTCACATCCATGGTGCTGCCGCTCTACGTCAGCCACGTCTGCCTCTCGCTCAGGCAGACGACGGATGACATCGAGGTGGCCGGGCTGGGGCCCCAAACCCAGGGCTTCCGCGCCTTCGTCATGGAGCTGCCCTTCCCATGGTGGAAGGTCCTCTTCGTCACCGTCATGGGCACGCTGGGGAAGCTCACGGGCTGCGCCGCCGCGGGGCTGCTCCGGGGGCTCGGATGGCTCGAGGCGCTGGCGCTAGGGATGCTGCTCAACGTCAAGGGATACTTCCACATCTACTGCGCGCAGGCAGCATTTGTTAGTTGTTTTGGATTGCATTGTTGGATTCGTCGTCGTCGCCGTCGTAGATCAAATGATGATCAACAATATGCGATGCAGGATGCCGGCATCATCACTGACAAGTCCTTCATGGCCATCATCTTCATGGTCGCCCTCAACGTGGCCGTGACCCCCATGGTGGGCATGGGCATCGCCTCCTGGGCCCGCCGGAGCGTGCAGTGGCGCCTCATGGGCCTCCAGCACCACGACCCCTCCACGGAGCTGCGCCTCGTCGTCGGGCTGCACGGCCCGCAGGACGTGCCGACGCTGGCGTACCTGATGGAGGCGCTGCGGCGGGGCGGCGGCGGCGGCGAGCTGGCCGTGTACGCCGTGGACATGGTGCAGATGACGGACCAGACGGCGGCGGCCATCGTCCGGGGCGGCGGGTTCGACGGCGTAACGGTGGTTGACGAGGAGGTGTCGGAGATGCGCAAGCTCATCGGGGAGGCGCTGGACGCGTACCAGGCGGAGGGCGGCGAGGGCGTGAAGGTGCGGCGGCTGCTGGCGCTGTCTTCGTTCCAGGACATGCACAGCGACGTGTGCATCTGCGCCGAGGACGCCATGGCGGCGCTGGTGCTGCTGCCCTTCCACAAGGCGCAGCGCCCGGACGGGACCATGGACCCGGGCCACTTCGGGTTCCGGCTCGTCAACCAGAAGGTGCTTCAGCTGGCACCGTGCTCCGTCGGCGTCGTCGTGGACCGGGGCCTCGGGAAGGGCAACCGGGATGGGCCGCAGCCGGTGGTCGTGGTGTTCATCGGCGGCGCCGACGACCGCGAGGCCCTGACGCTGGCGGCGCTCATGTCGAAGCACCCCGGCGTGCGGCTGACGGCGCTGCGCGTGGTGCAGAACGCGACGGCGCAGGCGCGGTGGAGGGCGCGGACGAGCCTGTTCGAGACGAAGGCGAGCCGGCGGGGGGTGGGCGCGTCGTCGGCGCTGGGGCAGGAGGAGGCGCAGATGCAGGTGGTGCTATGAGCTGTTTAATTAAAAAAAATGAATGCAGGTCCAGCCGCTAATTAAAAAAAAATGAATGCAGGTGGACGACAAGTTCTTCGCGGAGTTCTACCGGAAGCACGTGGCCGGGAGCAGCCGTCCCGGCGGCGGCGGCGGCGGCCATGGCATGGGTTACCTGGAGAAGCACGTGGCGGACGGGGCGGAGCTGGTGGCCGTGCTGCGGGCGCTGCAGGCGGAGTACCGGCTCTTCGTGGTGGGCCGCGGGCGCGACCGCAGCTCGGTGCTGACGGAGGGGCTGGACGAGTGGGCCGAGTGCCTGGAGCTGGGCCCCGTCGGCGACATCCTGGCCTCCTCCGACTTCTCCGCCACCGCATCCGTGCTCATCGTGCAGCAGTACGACGCGAAGAAGCACTACAAGGTCATCGACGAGGAGTTCATGCCATTGTAGTCGCTCGTACGTAGCTTGTTTCTCTCCTCTTCTTCTTCTTGCGTCGCTAGAGATGAGATGTGTTGGCAATGGCAGGCCGGCCGGGCAGAGTAGATGATGGATGGATGTAACGACAGACCACAGTGAGTGTAGTAGCATCATGCGTATATTATATAGAGTCACTTATTAGTTTATCATATCAGGCAGCAGGTTGAGATCCCTCTACCGCAAATCCAATCATCTCAAGGACGGACATGGCCGTCACGTCAACCATTCCATCCAACCGGCGGCGCGGCGGTCTTCCATGGCCGCCGGCAGCACCGCCGCGCACACAACACAACAAGCACCACCAAATCCACCGAGAGAAGATCATTTATTAGTGGAAGGATCGGAGGGATGGATGAGTCCAGTCGGTTTAGGAGGCCAAGCCCAGTATTTGTTGTTGGGCCGGACGGCCTTGTTTGGTTTGGTGGCGTGGTAATTTGGTAACGGACGGACGGGGCAACTTGGACAGAGGACCGAGTCGTCGTCCTTTCCGTTTCCCCCAGAGTTTCCTCCTTCCCCTTTTCCTTTTCCTTCCTCCCACTTCCCCCATTCCCCCATTCCCCTCCTGATCGAGATCAATCGATCGATTGGCCGGCGGCAGTCCTCGTCCATCTCACTCATCCTCAGATTGGGTTGGATTCGATTGCAATTTGCAGCCTTGCAGGTGGTGGTACAGGGCGGCCGGCGACGAGATCGACCAAAGGAATTCGAGATGGGGCGGCTGCTGTTGGTGAGCCTGCCGGCGACGGGCGCCGCCATCTACCGCTGCAAGCACTGCGACACGCACCTCGCCTACGCCACCGACATCATCTCCAGGGTCTCTTTCTTTCTTTCTTTCTTTCTTTCTTTCTTTCTTTCTTTCTTTCTTTCTTTTTCTTGATTGATTCATTCCATTTCCATCTGATCTGCTCTGATCTGATCTCTTTGCTTGCGTTGCGTTGTTGATCTGATGATTGCTGCTAAACAAAATATGTAAAAACAAGCAGATGTTCCGTTGCAAGCACGGCAAGGCCTACCTGTTCGCCAAGATGGTGAACGTGACCGTTGGGGAGAAAGAGGAGCGCGCGATGACGACGGGGTGGCACACCGTCTGCGACATCTTCTGCGTCGCCTGCGGATGCAACCTCGGCTGGAAGTACCTCGCCGCCGTCGACAAGACGCAGCGGTACAAGGAAGGCAAGTTTATCCTCGACAGGCGCGAGGTGCTCGCCACCACCTCAACCGTTGCTGTCGCCACCACCAATTCAAGCGGCGGCGGCGGCGGCGGAGGCGGCGACGAGGACGACGACGATCACCAGAGCGAAGAAGATTCCGATTGATGATCGATTGGTCTCCCCGTCCCTCCCGTCATCATCGATCCATGCTTTGCTTGTAAATATTCCATCATCTCCATCTCCTGACAATAGTATTTTAGTTTATTTATTTGTTATTTTGGTGTTTGTGCTGCTGCCCTTTTCGGGCATCTCCTGGCAATAGTATTTGTCAGCAGTAGGAGTATTTATCGGCAAGGGTAGCAAGCTGATCCTCTCCGCTCTAGTCTTTTTCTCTTCTGTAAATATAATAATTTCATGCAGCGCAGCGGGATAACGATTAACGAACTAATAAACCTTCTTACTAGTTCAATATCTCAATGACAATGCAATCGGTTTCGATGACAAATCTATTATCCATCCGTCCCAAAATAAATAGATTGGTAGCTACAGATTTATTTTAAATAAGCATTTCATATTTATTATGTTTCCAATAACACTGTATAAGCAGGATGACACTTTAGGTCAGGGTTAAAATAGCTTCACATAATACAAAATTTCATCGTTTGCTGTTGTTTCAACGCTACGTGCAAGGCACAAAGTATCTTGAAAAGGTGTATACAGAGTCTTATGGTGATGAAATTCAGTTCTTCTTTATCCTTATTCGTTTCTTGTCATATCATAAAAAACGTTAAGGTGTCACTTTATTTGTTGAGAACGAAAGTCTCACTGAGAATGATCCTGTAGTCCATCAAACTTAATCCATCAAACTTAATATGAGGCTACTTTCCGGCATGTTAGCTTCAGCTTATCAGCCACCGAACAGTATTTTTTTTTCATAACAAATTAGCCGTTTCAGCTTTTCAGCCGGCTTATAAGTCCAGCCGAACAGGCTCTTCATTGGTGATTTCATTCGATGACGTGACACATCAATGAATGTGATGATATGGTATAGTAATCAGATGATATGGCCGGAGGAATTTACGAGAAGGGAGAGAAGATGAGTTTTATTACAATAAGGAAAAAGTGTATTTTTTATCTCTCTAATATTGTAAAAGTGTGATATTTCTTATGTCAAATATTATTTTTATATTTTATTTGGTGCAAATCATCTCTTAACTGATTAAACCCACCTGAGTTTAACTAAACTAAAGCTGTTATTCTAAGATGGAGATGCGTTCAATCGATGGAGTCCGTCTCGAAGGTGGCAGGCCCAAAGTGACTCGTATCAGTACCTCCACTGTCGTATAAATTTACAATGAACTAAATAAGACATTGGCATCTTCCTCCGTGCTATAAAAAGTACAATTCTAATTTTTAGACAGATTATTGGTGGCGTAAAAAGAGTCTAATACCCGTATTTGTTGACCACTTGCTGACCACATGCAGCAAGTTTTGACATGCAAATTAGAGTTGACCATTAACAGGGCAGTTATTTTCTAGGATTGCACTTTTTTAGGATTTTTTTCAAATACTAAGATTGTACTTTTCACGTGATGGAGGGAGTGCTTGGAAAAAATTGTACCGAACAAAGCTATTGAACGGGGCGAGGTCACTATCGTGTGTTTGGATCCATAGACTAATTTTTAGCTCGGATCATATTAAATGTTTATATACCAATTCGACTAAATATTTATCAAATAGTTAATATTTAATACTCCAAATTCGTGTAAATATATATTTACTGAAGTTTAATCTAGGTATAAACACCCCCAAACCTGGAGATTGGCGCGACATGTGTAGTACTCCGTTCTTATCCCGTGCGTGGCCGCTAGTTCTCGATGGTTCCGAAGCAAAGGCAGGTACACGTGGCACGCCACTACTTGGTGCCAGGCCTGCGCACGTTGAGACGACCGACCCACAGTGGGTGGCGTGCCGAGGCGGACACATGTGCAAGTAGAGTTTGATGCACCGAGCTAGCCACTGCTGGCCGGTCGTGCTACGCCGGCGAGCTAGCACATGCAGCACGCCTCCATGGCCAGGCGCCACGCGTCCGCCACGTCGGCGCTGATGGACACGTGTGTTGCGCTGTCCTCGCCGGCCGATCCTCAGCACGTACTGGTACTGCCTGTAGGCTATAAATTTGGAGCCCGCGTACGGATCCGTGGCCATCAATCATCAACGATCAGCAAGCAGCTAGAACCCAGTATCATCGCTCGTTCATCGATATAGTTAGTACAAGCTAGGACAGACATGGCGGCTTGGGTTGCGCGGCAGCAGGCGGCGGTTCCACCGGCGACGAGCATGATGGCGAGGGTGGACCGGCTGGACCTGGTGCTGGGCTACCTGGAGGAGATGACGATGCAGCAGCACGGGCACCGTACAAGTACAGCAGCATCAGGCGCTTGGTCGCCGTCCACTGCTTCGTCGTCGTCGGCCGCCAGCACGCCGCGGGGGAGCAAGACCTGGCGGCGCCGGCCGGCCAAGGAGGCGCTGGAGGAGGCGCAGGCCAAGGGGACCCTCGTGGACCGCATCGGCGTCCTGGAGGACCGCGTGCTCAAGATGGAGGAGGACATGGACATCAACATCACGACGATGAGCGCGGGAAGCAGCAGCAGCAGGAAGAAGAGCAAGGGCATCAAGAGCTTGGTCAAGTCCTGCGTCAGAGGCAAACTCAAGACTAAGGAGTAGCAGCTTGGTCCATGTCCGTCCTTTCCTTAATTTAGTCCCATATATACACACATATGCCGTGTACTATGTATGCCTGCCTAAAAGGGCGCTCGCAGTCCACTTCAAAGTTTCTTAATTTGTACAACAGCAACTGGCAAATATTTTTGTAACCGAAATCAATAGCTAAACATATTTTGTATCGCCACTGCTGTTCTTTTAGAACAGCATTGTTAATTTAGGGGGTGTTTTGATTCTATTCAGTCTCAAGGACACTCAATGTCCTAAACATTGATAAATTACTATTAAACATAAATAAATTACAAAAATCAATGTCCTCATGTCCTGATCTATCCACATAGATAAATTACAAAAAACAAAAATCAATGTCCTCATGTCCTGATCTATCAACATAGATAAATTACAAAAATCAATTGCATGAACGTCTATTAAACATAGACGTAGACAAATTACAAGATAAATTACAACATAGATAAATTATAAAAATCAATTGGTCTGTTAAACATAGATAAATTACAAAATCATAGACAAATTAAAAAATCAATTGCACGAAGGCCGGAGTATTAAACGTTGATAAATCACTATTAAACATAAATAAATTACAAAAAATCAATGTATCTATTTTATTAAACATAGATATATTACAAAAATCTCCTAATTAAACGTTGATAAATGACTATTAAACATAAATAAATTACAAAAATCAATGTATCTATTTTATTAAACATAGATAAATTAAAAAATCAATTGCACGAAGGCTGAGACTCAATGTTAAACGTTGATAAATTACTACTAAACATAAATAAATTACAAAAATCAATGTCCTCGTTCCTGATATCTATTAAACATAGATAAATTAAAAAATCAATTACATGAAGGTCTATTAAATATAGACAAATAAAAAAATCAATTGCACCTGAGATGAATTAACTTGGACTAATTCGTCTAATTAATTTGTGATCTAATTAATTTGCGAGATGAATTTGCATTAAGCCTAATTAATTCATGATTAGTGATGAATTTGCAGCCCAATTAATTTATGATTAGTACATATTCACTTGAGCATGTCAAAGCATAGAATTAATTCATGATTAGCACATATTTACTATAGCATATCAAATCATGCACTAATTAATAGATTCGTATCGCGAGTGCAGTTAGTTTAATAATTAGCTCATATTTAGTATTTTTATAATTAGTTCATGAGCGAATTAGCCTGACTCATATTCAGTTCCCGTGCAATTGATTAGTAATTAGTGTCTAAACATTCGATATGACAGTAGATTTTAATCCGTGGAACTAAACATCCTCTTACTACTAGACTTTAGTCCGTGAAACTAAACATGAACGGATGGAATAAGTCCTCGGTATGTGCAGAGCTGAGGGTCAGTTTTCTTGGTAAAAAAAACGAAACCACATTTCGACCTCTCGTTCTCAATTCTCATGTGGCGTACATAAAAAAGAACAAAGAAGAGTGAATCGAATTAAATTGAAGAACAAATACTTCCGCCCCCCGTGATCACTATATAAATAAAAAAACAAAGAAGAGGGAATTGAATTGAATTGAATTGAAGAACAAATACTTCCAGCCCCCGGGTGATCACTGCATAGTGTTTGGTTCTGGGATTGAAGTGGGTTGGGTTGGAGCCAATCCACTTCGACCCTTATTTGGTTGGATCCAATCCAGATGGGAATCTTCTCCCTTGATCCGGGTCGGAGCGATCCCTCCAAAAAGAAGGGATTGTGCGGATCTAGACGGCTGCCGTCTGGCGCTCGCCCACGCGCCTCCCTCGGTTCCGTCCGCGCTTGCTCGCGCGCCTCCCTTGATCGCCGTCGGTGCGCGGGGAGGAGCTGTCGGCGGGGGCGCAGAGGTCGGCAGGGGCGGCGCGCGAAGGAAGGAGGGAGGAGGGAGGGATGGGCGGCGCGTGGAGGGAGGTGGCGGCCGGCGGCGCTGTGGAGGATCAAGTGGTGCGAGGGGCTCGCCGGCGGCCGGGGAAAAGCTAAGGGTGAGGGTAGCTGGGGAGAAGCCGGGGACGGGGCAAGTCAGGGAAGAAACCGAGGGTGAAGGCGGCCGGGAAGGATCCGCTGGCGGGGAGGAGCCGGGAGGAGGAGGGTCTTGCGGGAAGAAGCCGGGAGGAAGAAGATGCAAGGGAGGAAAAAATAAATAGAAGAGGATGACATGTGGACCCCGCAGATGACAGGTGGGGCCCACAATTAATGGTGTTAAAAGGACATCCATCCCAACCCTCTCAACCAAATAAAAGATTGGATCGGCTTCAACCCACCTATCCAAATATGAGATGAGTTAGCTCCGATCCACAAAAGTGGATCAGCTCCAACTCAACCGACTTCGTCCAAAACCATACAGACCCTATACGTCCGCAGTAGTATCTAGGTCTGAAGCAGGTTAGATAGTTCAGTGGTTTACGGAAACAGGGTGATCCCTTCTCCAAGAAGAAGAAATAATTCGTGAGGATTATTAAAGTAAAACGACAGGATAATGGAGTAGCAGGTCGGGTCCTGGTAAACAAGGAGTAGTGGTTGCCGTCGATCCCCTGAGTGTTACCAGCGGCAGCAAGCCACGCGGCCACGCGCGCGGCCACTACCGCATTGCATCGCTGATGGCGCCACCGCCGCTAGACTCCAAGACTGCCGGCCGGCCCACTACGAGAATCCCTTGTGTTTCCCTTCCGTCCCTTGGCTTCCTCTCTCTCTCTCTCTCTCTCTCTCTCTCTCTCTCTCTCTCTCCCCGCCATTTCCAACCACTCCCTAGTTCGTCAGCACAGCAGCCGCAGCCATGGGGGCGGAGGAGGCGGAGCAGCACAACGGCCTCGTGGTGGTGCCGGCGCCACGCCCCAGCAAGGGGCTGGCCTCCTGGGCGCTCGACCTGCTCGAGTCCGTCGCCGTGCGCCTCGGCCACGACAAGACCAAGCCCCTCCACTGGCTCTCCGGCAACTTCGCCCCCGTCGTTAACGAGACCCCGCCGGCACCTGACCTCCCCGTCCGCGGACACCTCCCGGTATGGAGTATTCCCGTTCCCTCTGGGTACCTAGATATATACATACAAACATTATATAAAAAGAAAATCCTTCCTTTCCTGTCAATCATGGGTTCAGATGAGATTCTGCACCTCCTCAGCATGCCATACAGCCCTTTGACTAGACCAAACTCCAGATTCCTTGTACTTAAGGCTATTTATTGAAGTCAACGTAAACTAATGATTCTTTTTGGGTCTAACAGTACTCAGCAAGGGGGCACATTCTGTTTGGGTTTTTTCTCGTCCATTTTGGATAGCTCGTTCAGAATTAGACAGCCTGCAACTCTAGGGAGTATTCTGTATCATTACCCTTCTCTTCTCTTTGTTGTCACACTTTTGTGCTCTGTTCCTTTTTGACCATCTACAGGAGTGCTTGAATGGTGAGTTCGTCAGGGTCGGCCCTAATCCCAAGTTCGTTCCAGTCGCTGGGTATCACTGGTATTCACTCTTTCTTCGTCACAACTTCCCTTTATCTTAAGAGGCAGCCACTACTCCAGTTTCCTGTAAATGGGATTAACTTCATTTTGCACTTCCAAGGACATTTAGTTAATAGTATGCACTACAGTTATTGTTTCACGGAATGCATCTCCTTGACACGCACACTACTTGTATGAAATGTTATTTCTTTTTATGCAAATGCCCATTCTCATTTTCATGCCGTGTTTGTAATTGACTGCTTACTGTTCAATTTCTTTTATGCAGGTTTGATGGAGATGGGTATGTGACACACCCCGCTTGACTTGGAATACTTCAGTTTCCTACTTCCTAGCTGTTCATTCGTTTTTTTTCCTGCTCCCAGTTGCATATACCATTTATCTATATATGATTCTTTTTAGCAAATACGCTTTAACTACAATTATATAATATGAATTTAACCACATTCTGCATTCAAGTTTAGTTTGTGTTTGTTCTGCAAAATAATTTAGAACTTTTGTCAGCGTGGCAGGGTTGAAACATTTTCTTGTATTTCAGCTCTTGTTCGCTGCATTTTAAAATCTAATGTGTAACTACGGTGTATCCTTCCTATGTTGCAAATTTTATCTTGGGCCTTTTGTGTGTTTATGTTTCGAGGCACATAAATAATTTGCCTGTTCGATTATCCCTTTGCATTCAACTGTTCTGTTCAATTCAGTGTGTATCACTACTTGATGTTTCAAGTGTGTATCACTACTTGGTGTTTCAAGTGTTGCCACAGAAGTTCTGCCTATATTTGGCTGTCAATTTTTTAGAACCACTGTATGCTTCTGTAATCTGTATTACGGTGGAAGTTAATTTAAGGCTCCAGAGAGTAAAATACCTCAGCTATCCAACACTCATAACTTATCAAAATTAGTACAATTATATTATCATAAAGTTGTCACCATACACAGCTACCGCTGGTGACTCAAACAAATTAATAAAGTTACTGCCAATGACATACAATTCTGGATGAACAATTTAAGACGTCCTTTATGTAATCTGGTTGTTTTTCAGTCCTCACCAGAAAAGAAAACATGAAGGAACAGAATGATAAACATGTCAATAATCATATATTAAAAGGAAATATCAGGATGCGGCGAAGAAATACATGTGAACACTCTTAAAAAAATGCAAGCGGGCATGCAAATAATTTATTAGGTGTGATAACTGTGATACATCTTCATTTTGTTCAATAGGATGATTCATGCCATGCGTATTAAAGATGGAAAAGCTACCTATGTATCAAGATATGTGAAGACTGCTCGCCTCAAGCAAGAAGAGTATTTTGGTGGAGCGAAGTTTATGAAGGTAAACTACTTTTTTTATTCAAAACCTGAAAAATATTATTAGCAACTAGCCACTTACCATTGTAGTGCCTCCATCCCCAAAGTATGTTCTATTAGCTATAACTAGTAAGTGTGCATCTCAGAAAGGAAATATTTAGTATAACCTTTTTACTTGATTCACTAAGATTCTGAATACATATACTATACTATACATAATGTCTTTAGCAAGCTGCAACTGAAATTTGACATGCCCAACCTTTTTTTAGCTTTGTCCATCTACCTCCTACAAAATCATTCGTGCATGTGATTATCCTCTCTGTCAACTATTTCCAGATTGGAGACCTGAAGGGATTCTTTGGATTGTTTATGGTCCAAATGCAACAACTTCGGAAAAAATTCAAAGTCTTGGATTTTACCTATGGATATGGGACAGGTACCACTTCAGCTTATGCAGTGTCTTAACATTATCATGTATAATTATGGGGCATTATTTTGTTCTACGTGATGTAAATCTACAAGTTGGTTATTTGGCTACTTGTGTGTCTAATACCCTTTTTTGCAGCTAATACTGCACTTATATATCATCACGGTAAACTCATGGCCTTGTCAGAAGCAGATAAGCCATGTAAGTTCGCAACCTGTTATGACATTCTTTTTTTATGGACATATACATATGCCCCGTTGTGAAGGCAACGGTATTGGTCCTTCACAAATCATCTGTCAGCTAACTCTTGTAATAAAGAAAATCGGTAAAATTCCTCCCAGAATTTCAGGTAGCAACAAGGAACAGTGAACAAATCATATGCTAGAACTTGCTTGACAGTACAGAAATAGTAAGTAGGATTCACTATTTCAGGTAATGATCCACTGTGTAAGGTATGCAGAGGAGATTTGGTTGATTTCATTTGTCCCATGTAGCTATAGAGGGTATATGTAAAGGGTACAATAGGACTCCAATTTGGAAAGAAAAGATACAAATTTGTACCCAGTACAGTTTGTATTAGCCCTCTGCTCCCACAAACTATCCTTTCATAATAGGATTTAGATCAGAAAGAACATTTACCACAGTAAAGAGATATCACATATCACATTGTGTAAGACAGATACAATAGTTTTTTTTTGTGGGTGGGTTGGGGGGGGGGGGATTTTGATTTCATATGCAATCTACTGTAGGAATCTTGACAATTTTTTCCGAGGTAATCACGAAAGCATGGCAAATCTAGATATTCTTCCTTACTGTACTGGTGCATTCTGCTTGCATCTATGCAAAAGTCACACTTGGATTCATGATAATTTTTACAGCTTATTGCAACTTGTTATCATCCACAGACCCCACACCCATGCAGTAACCATACTCATGCAGAGCATGCCACATTTTCAGATGTAGTTAAGGTCCTGGAAGATGGAGACTTGCAGACTCTTGGTTTGTTGGATTATGACAAAAGGTTGAAACATTCTTTCACTGCCCATCCAAAAGTCGACCCATTTACAGGTATTTACACTGACCTGATAATCTGATACTATTTCTTGCTTTCCCTTTTGTTTTCTGACGGTTTTGGGTTTAATGTTGTATTTACCCTTATTTCAGATGAAATGTTCACCTTTGGATACTCACATGAGCCTCCTTACTGTACATATCGTGTGATTACCAAAGATGGGGCTATGCTTGATCCTGTGCCAATAACAATACCAGAATCTGTAATGATGCATGACTTTGCCATAACAGAGAATTATTCTATTTTCATGGACCTCCCTTTGTTGTTCCGACCAAAGGTGAATGATATTTCTGTATTTCTGCACAAAAGGTCTTGTTTACATTATTTTCTGTGCCATTTATTTATATTCAGCTGACAGATGCCATAGTTAATATTTATTTCAACGGCAGTTGATAAAATGTTCAAACATCTCTTCCTAACTGGATCCTTGTTATTCTATATTCTTGTATACAGGAAATGGTGAAGAACGGTGAGTTTATTTACAAGTTTGATCCTACAAAGAAAGCTCGTTTTGGTATTCTCCCACGCTATGCCAAGGATGACAAACTCATAAGATGGTTTGAACTCCCCAATTGCTTCATATTCCACAATGGTATGGCACCTGTAGTTTTCTTTTTGAAATATTTATTTACGGCCTTTCTACAATCTGCTCAAACCTTTTTGTTTATATTTATTGAGAACTTGTGTTGTCTTCAGAAGCTACTCCATTGTATTGTCCTAAAGTAGCTGCTTGGCACCTTGGGCAGAAATGAAACTGGAATTAACCTGTTCATAAGTATGAACTATTGTACCAAAAAAGAAACCAAATCTTTATTAGAGATACAAAAATAAAAAACATAAACAAATACTAGGAGGAAGGAAAAGGAACATACTTTTGGGGATGAATTAGCGACAGCAAGCATCTACTTGAGACATGATGGTGAATGATGAGCACGAAAACAGTAGTTTGACAGAATGGAGACAGAGCCAAAGCTTGATCTTTTTCGTGTTACTCTGCTATGCTATGTGGTTCCATGCACTGCACTTTCTTAATTTGAGCTGATCTTTTGAAATATGTGTCGTCGCAGCTAATGCTTGGGAAGAGGGTGACGAAGTTGTTCTCATTACCTGCCGCCTTGAGAATCCTGATTTGGATAAGGTGAATGGGCATCAAAGTGACAAGCTCGAGAACTTTGGGAATGAGTTGTATGTACCTGCAATCTTGAACTCTATTTTGATTTGAAGTAATACAGTGCTTGTCTTTTCCCTAATGTTAAATTTGTAGGTACGAGATGAGATTCAACATGAAAACTGGAGCTGCTTCACAGAAGAAACTGTCAGTGTCTGCTGTAGATTTTCCTCGTGTCAATGAGAGCTATACTGGCAGGTACCTCTATTGGGAATTTAAACTTCAGTTAGCAATGGTTTTCCCCTTTTCCTCCGTGTTGGCTATATTATAAACTGAAGGTCATTAAGAAATTATAATTAGATGCTTGCTGAAGCTCTTAGACGTTCTAATTCGTGCCACTTTGTTGAGAACAGGAAGCAGCGTTATGTCTACTGCACCATACTTGACAGCATCGCGAAGGTGACTGGCATCATAAAGTTTGATCTGCACGCTGAACCGGAGAGTGGTAAGAAAGAACTTGAAGTGGGAGGAAACATACAAGGCATATATGACCTGGGACCCGGAAGATTTGGTTCAGAGGCGATTTTTGTTCCCAAGCAGCCAGGTGTATCTGGAGAAGAAGACGATGGCTATTTGATATTCTTTGTGCATGACGAAAATACAGGGTACTCCATTCCTTGGCTGTGTATCCTCTTATCCCCAGACAGTGCTTCTGATGTGGAAAACTCAACATACCGAGCATATGTCTATTTCTCTTAATCTCATGATTTGACATGTGTTTTCATGGATGCAGGAAATCTGAAGTAAATGTTATAGATGCGAAGACAATGTCTGCTGATCCAGTTGCTGTGGTTGAGCTTCCTAACAGAGTTCCTTATGGATTCCATGCCTTCTTTGTAACTGAGGTAATGATCATCTTTGGCGCTTTTGTTGAGTTGCATTTGTGAAATGTAGCTAGTTGGTTCTTAGAAGCTATGCATTATTTTATTTTGCCACAGCATCTGGTTACGGCATTAGGCCATAAGAATCTGAAAGATCATTTCGACTGAACAATAAGAAAGGAGAGAACCACACTATATTTCTGGCTGTACTGTCAACAAGATTCATCTATTCCGTGGCATATCATGCATCAGAACTGTGATAGTAGGCATGTGTTATATTTCAACTTGTTCTGGTGTTTTGAGTTTTAAGATTTTCTTGGGATTTCCCTGATGTTACATTTAAACAAGCTGGAATTGTGCTTGGCAACAGGAACAACTGGCGCAACAAGCAGCAGAGGGGCGGTAATATATAGCAACTGCAGATTCTGCGCACCCCCGTGTATACAAGAGCGGATGGAAATGCTGTAGGTGTATACTTGGCAGGTCTGAAACAATTCATATGCAATTATTATTATAAGTCGCCATTACCATTCATTAGACATGGATATAATTAAACATGTTTATTACTGCCCTGCAAATTCTGTTATTGTGGCAGCAAAGACATGACAGCAGAATTCATATAATAGTAATAACTGGAGTATTGTATTATTGTTGGTGTACGTAAGATTACGAGGTAGTACAGGGTGGTAGGGACGGTTTTTTTTTTTAAAAAAAGGAAGTGGTAGGGACGGTGTCATCGTGCGTTCTGTACCATATGGCCGGCGACGTAGTGGTCGTAATTCTTGGACTTCTTGTGGTCGGTGGCGCCCTGGCCGTGGCTGACGACGGCCAGCGCGGCGTGCGGCGTGCGGCGTCCACTCGCCGGCCGCAGCCGCCACCCCCCCCGACGCGCCGCTTCCCCTGCTCCACGTAGTCGTGGTCGTCCGGCGCCTTGCGCAGCAGGCGAGACAGGATGGCGAGGGCACCGAGGGCCAGCGCCGCCCGTCGCGAGCAGGCAAGCCAGAAGCGCCGCGGGGACGAGCACGGGACTCAAGAGCAGGAGCAGAGGCGGCGAGGCCGGCGAGGGAGGCAGACAGCGTCAGGCCACAGAGCACCAAGAGGAGGCCGGCGAGCGCCAGCGGCGAGGCAACGGCGGCGTGTTTCTGGCCGTCAGCCATGACTGACGATTTAGAGTCGGATTGGATGCAACCAAAAATGGAATAGTCTGCTGCTTGCTAGTGTGCGTGACCAAGCATGCGCTGATGCGCTGCTGATACGTGGTGGGCATGCGTGCGTCCCGGCTCGGCGGCAGCTCTTGTCTTGGCTTGGCTGGATTATTATTATCAATCCATAGTATTCAAATACTACTACTACAGTAGGAGTATTTCGTATACTTATAAATAAATAAATCGTATAAATATTGTCGGCAGTAGAATAGTAGAATTGATAATAAGTTACTAGGTACTGTACTACTACTAGGACGACGAGGCAGCAGCAGAAGCTATGTGGTTGAGCATATCCCGGAGAGCCTCGGCGGAGAGTTCCTTGTAACCGTCGGTGGCCACCACCGCCGTGAGCACGCCCGGCGACGACATGTAGTCGAGGCAGAAGGCCTTGAGTTCTTGCCGGCCGTGGCGCCTCGCCAGCTCCAGCGTGGCCGCCGCGTCCTCCGGCGTGATCACCTCGCACAGCAGGTTCTCGCACAGGGGCCGCATCCTCTCCACCAGCTGGTAACGCTCCGCGGCCGCCAGCAGGTCGCGGGCCATCCGCGTCCTGCTCGTCTCCGACGACGGGACACTACTGTCGCCGGCAGTTGCAGCGCGTACCAGATCGTCCAGCGGCGGCAGCTCGTCCGTGTAGACGAAGTGGAGCAAGGCCTTGAAGGCCACGGCCGTGATCCCCTCAACCCGCAGGACCACCACCTCCTCCTTGCTCGTGCCACCTGCTTTCTTCTTCACCTCTTCTTCAGCCTCTCTCTCTTTCAACAAGGCCGGCGCCCGCGCAGAGAGCACGAGGGAATGCGCGTGGAACGACTCCCCGTCGACGACGAAGGTGACGTCGGACCCCACCTCGATGGCGGCCTCCAGCAGCCTCTCAAGGTGCCAGGAGGTGTTGGGCGGCGGCACGGCCATCTCCCGGGGGCCGGCGGCGGCCGTCGTTGCGACGATGCGGTTTCCGAACTCGAAGAGGCACTCTACCGTGAGGCTGTCGTCTGGACCCACAAGATTTGACCTTACATCGTCCACGGTGGCCAACTCTCTAATCCCACTCACCGGGTAATCGTACGAAAACTTGTGCCAGAACCTCCCCACCATGGCGTTGACGTCGTTGGGGCTTCCCACCATGAACCTCCCCGCCACCTCCACGACGAGGTCGGGATCAATGGGCGTCACCAGCTGCAGGTAGACGGCGACGTCGTCGTCGCTGTACTCATCGTAGCCCGATGGGTAGTAGAGGATCTGCCACTCGTAGCCGCCGACCTCGAAGGTGCCGGAGCGGATGAACTCGCCTGCCATGCCGTGCATCCTCCGCACGCCGCTGTACCCCAGGATGCTAAACTGGTGAGTGCCCCTCCACACATCCGACGCACTGTACGTCGACGAGCTCTTCTCCGACGACGACGAGCTCTTCTCCGACGACGACGCGCTCGCCTTTGCTTCTACTACTAGTTTCTCGAGGATGTCGTTGAGAACCGCGGGGCAGCTCGCCTTGAGCTCCCTGTACTCCTCCGTCGCCGTTGCGGCGTCCCACGCGCCGGCGATGTAGCCCACGCACAGGTCCTCGAGCTGGTGGCAGCTCTGCCGGCCGTTCAACCGCAGTAGCACCGACAGGGCGGCTGAGACGCCGTCCGTTTGGACGCTCTCCCATAGCGACTTCTCGCACGCCACCCGCAGCCTCTCCAGGTCGTACAGGTCCGCGGCCACCAGCAGGTCGTGGGCCATGGCCGTCGTCATGTCCGGCGGTGGCTCGTCGGTGTAAATGAAGCGGAGCATGGCCTCGAACACGGGGGCCCCAATGTCGTAGACCCGGAACCACTCCTGGCTGCTGTCCCGGCTGTCTCCGAAGAACTTTGCCCTGAACACCGGCGAGCGCAGGGCGAGCACGAGCTTGTGCGCGTCGAACCTGCTCGCCTCCACGGCGAACGTGACGTCCGCCCGCCGCCCGCTCTCCAGCAGCGTCGCGAGCCACCCGGTGATGTCCGGCGGCGCCGGCGCGGCGACGAAGCAGTAGCCAGTCGGCCGCGACTCCTCCTCGAGGATGCGGACGGTGCAGCGGATCCTCAGGCGGTCGTCGCTGACGTAGCGCGCCTCCCGCTTATGGAACGAGTCGGGGACCGGGACCTTCAAGGCGCGGGACGACGGGGTGAACACGGTGGCCTTGTCGCCGTCTCCGATCTGCATGGGCTTGCTGCCGCCGGTGGGATCGTCGATGGCGAAGCTCGCCATCGCCGTGACGGCGGCCCCAGAGTTGTCGCCGGCCGCCAGCTCGAGGGAGACGTCCGCAAGGGCAGGGTCCAAGTGGCACACGACGGCCCAGTCACGGCCGGCGACGCGGAAGGTGCCGGACGTGATGGAGTGGCTGCGGCCCAGCGCCTTGAGCGCGCCGTACCCGACGATGTCAAACTGGTGAGTGCCTTGAGCGAACGACGCCCGGTGCGACGACGCCGTCTTCGCCGCCACCGCCGCCGCTGCCATGTCGATCTGTTGCTGAGCTAGATGGGATTCGATGGACAACAGATCGAGCCTGCCTTTTATTTTCTTTTTTCCCTTTTATTTTGTATTTTGAATCTCAACGACTTTTGAAGCTGAGTTTGCTTTATTTATTGCACTGTAATCCTGCTTGTAATACTATTAGTATTTCTCCTGTATTTCTCCTTGTAACCGACTTGTAATACTATTAGTACTTCTTCTTGTAACCGACTAGTAATCCCGCCCCCTGGAGTATATAAAGGAGGGCAGAGGACCCTAGATCGGTAGACGAAGACCTCAGAGAACTACAACAGAGGATCAAATTCTCAACACCAAATAACATCCAAGCGCAGGACGCAATATACAACGCCTCAAATAGAACGTAGGGTATTACGCTACACTGGCAGTCCGAACTTGTATAATTTCGTGTCTTGTGTCCTCGCTTTTACCTTCGAGTTCCAAGTCTGACGATCCCTCACCAACCAATCTACTACCTCGGGATACCCCTCGGTAGTTTGCCGGGTATAAAACACCGACATCTAGCGCGCCAGGTAGGGGTGATCGTCAAGACTATCGGGCGAGCTTGAAGGATCTTACTTCAAAATCAATCTACTCGATGAGAAGCAAGTCGTCGAGTTCCAATTCGAAGCGGATATAAGAAGCTTGTGGGAGATCAATCGGTTGTCGGTTCGTCTGCATGCAAAAAGCTGCAGCACTGGTTGCACTGCTATAGCTGATCATCCTCTGTGGCTCCGTGCGTCGCTCAAGGCTGATGATCCGCTACTGCTCTACGCCCATGAGAAGGAAAAATACTAGCAGAATTATTTTTTCGTCTCCGAGTTGAAGATGCGGCCAGGCGCTAGATCCCCCCTCCCCGGGTTCGATCTGGCCGCTCGACGCCCGTGCCCCTTCCTCCTCACATCGCTGCGCCATTCGGGGGGAGGGGCTTCGTGGCTGCCGCCGGCTACCACCGGTGTGTCAGCGCATACCTCTTCCG
Organism: Setaria viridis; assembly: GCF_005286985.2. NCBI lineage: Eukaryota > Viridiplantae > Streptophyta > Magnoliopsida > Poales > Poaceae > Setaria > Setaria viridis. Next base: position 50,165,485 of record NC_048265.2, read on the forward strand.
TCCAATCCTCGTCCTCCACCTCCCGCTCCTCGTCCTCGACGTCGACGCCGGACGCTAGAGCGGGCACCCAGGTCGCTGGCGTCCTTGCCCTCGTGGCCGCTGTTGGTCCTCGAGCTCCTTCGCGTCATGCTGTGTGTGGACCTCGTCGTGGTCTAGCCGTGCTACGGGTCCTCAGGATCCTTTGGGCGTTCGTCCCCATGCTACGTGTGGGCCTCACCGTCGCTGCGTCGGCTCCGCCCCGGCATAGATGTGCTGCTGCTTGGGTGGCCACGTGCCCACCTTGGGGGCATGAGTTTGTGCCCCCTCGACTGCTTACATCACCGGTCCCTGATCTGGATGCGGCCCAGCAACGCCTTCAGCTTCCCTTGGCTTGCTGCCCTCCCACTCCTTTCTGACCAATCCCGCGTTCTTTGGATGCAGCGGCGCTTCAGTCGCTAGGGTAGGCCGGTGGTGCCTCGGTCTTTGGGCACCAATGGTCGTGCAGCAAAAGCGTCACGCTTGGTGCGCGGGGAGGTGCTTCACCTCCGCATGACCCTGTACTTTGGTGCCTTTTGCCGTGCAACGAAAGTGCCATCCCTGGCGCGCGGGGAGGTGCTTCACTTCCGCACGGTTTGCCCTTCACTCTCCTGCCACGACCTCCATTTTAGCTCAGCTGAATTTCTGCTACTGCTAGCTCTTGCCTTGTCTTCGCCCCTCCTTGCTTGGTTGGCATTGGTTGCTAATTTTCTGCTGCACTCCCCTCTAGGGAATCCTCGCCCCAGTGCGTGTTGTAGTGCGCTGAATTTGTTGGCATCCTGTTTAGCTTTTCACTAGTTGCGGGTGGCCATGACCAACCTCCGGCGCAAAGTACCAGTCGGTTTTCCAGTTTGTGGCGAGGAGTGATTCAGGTTGAGGTTAATCCTTGCCCGTTGTCAGCCTTCCTTCCTCCTGTGAATTGGGCTATCTAAGGTGCTTGGCGTTTGTATGCAAGATGGTGTTGTTGGCATGCAAGGTTGTTGTGTGGTGGTTCGTTCCCGGTGCTTCCTCGGCTTTCATCTTTTGGAGCTTGAATTGGCTCGGCTCATTGTGCCTTCTCTGTCTTTGTTTTGTATCCGTTGTGGTGGGTTTGTGCTGCGATTTGTAATCCCTTGCGGCTCCCTTTCTCTTTTTTCTATCCAATTATGTATCATAATCACTGTCTTTGGCAACAAGGATGCATGCCTGATCTTGTAATCCATCTTTGGAGAAATGAAAATTGTTTAGGTGGGCTTTCTTAGCCCCGTTGATTCTTAAAAAAAAGTTACTCTAGAAACTCCTGCTCCTACTATGAGTAGGACCGCAGATCAAACGTAGAAATAACACAGATTCATAAATGTTCAGGCTACAAATCATGAAATTGAGAAAATAAAAAAATTATATACGTAGAATGAATCATGGAAGCTAATGGAACAAAAGCTAACTTTATATACCTGTAATTTATACATTTTTGAACAATTACTATCGAGCTCGTGAAACAGAAGTTTAGGCCAAAACTTAGATGGTTGAATTTCTCTCAACATAAGCCAAAGTATAAATGAACGTGAAAAGCTAAAAGAAAAAATTGACTGTATTCGATATGTGAATGACCAAAAACCATCCAAAATTGTAGTCTTAAAGGGTTGGAGGGGGTGGTCGGAGAGGCTATCCCACCTACTACGTGGGCTAGGTGGAGGCTTTCACAACGATGATAGTGGATACTAGGTGGGGTTGTGAGATTATGGGGAGGACAATGCATCCCCTAACTTTACACCGCATCGCCTAGCTAGGCTGAATGCACGGAACACCATCATGTTTTTTTTAGAAAAGTTGAAACACCATCATGTTTGGTTGCATGCATACATGCATCATGCATCTTAGCCCCTCAGGGTGGCTATTTGATTGCCAGATTTTCTTCGGTAATTGAATCATTATAAATTGACGTAAACCATATAATACTCTTCCTAAGCAGATTACCTTCCTTTCTTAAAAAATACTGTACCACTTTATCTATGGATCTGTTACGTCTCTCTCCTTTGTTTTGATCTGACTCAGCACGTGTCATATTAATTATTCCCCACTGTCAACATCGAGTGACCATCCATCTCCTCTGATCTGCACAAGTAATTGTTCCCTCGCTTCCACCTCATATAATGGTGGAGGCAAAACTTCCATCTCAATTGAAATCCTCGATCGGAGGTGTATAATATGGTGGTGGCCCTGTTCCATGCTCTGCTGCTGCTGCTGCTGCTGCTGGTGACGTTCAAGTCGGCGCTCATCGTGGTCTTCTTCTTCGCCGCGCTGCAGCTCTTCTCCATGGCTTTCCATCCGCCTCCGCCTCCGCCCGGGTTTGACGCCTACCACGGCCGCTACGTCTTCGTCTACTGAAAAGCCTAGCCGAGTCTCTGTGTTCATGTTCATCCATCTGTGTACTGCAGGTTATTGTACAACACACATATATCTCCTCCGATTAATGAATGACTAGTGCTCATCTGTGGTGACGTACGCCAATGCATGCTTGGCTTGGTTCTTGATTTCTCTGAACCAGCTAGCCAATAATAATTTCATTCGTGTGCTTGCTTGATTAATTAGGGAACAAATTAACTAAAGCAGGCAGATAATAATAGAGTGGAGACAGATGGAAGAGGATGTCGCTGTCTCCTCCTTCGCTGATTGCTTCCTTTATTTCCACAGCTCACCAGACCAGCAGCAGCAGGCCATCACCAACCGCAAGCTGCTTGGATTGGATGGAGGTGGTGCTGACGCTGCTGTTCAACGCCCTGCTGCTGGTGTTCATGGTCAAGCTCTTCTTCGCCTTGTTCCACACCAAGCTCATCGTCGTCCTCTTCTACATCGGCGTCCTCCTCTTCGCCATGGCCCTCTCCGGCAGATTCCCCGGTTGATCCACCTACTATCACCTCTCTCATCCACACATCTTTGTTTTTGTCGTTTCTTCTTCCCCGTTTCGTCTTGCTTCCTAGAGACATCATATCCTGGCGATCAGAGGACCCAATCCATCCTGGTGAATCTGCTTATCTCTTGTACTCATGCTATTGGTCCAAATGAATTTTGGGTTAGTCGTCGCTTCGAGATGAATTTGTGGTTTGTCGGTTCAAGATGAACTTTTGATCCAGCAAATTTCTCCTGAAGGAGACTAGGTCTACGAGTCAATGTATATATGAATGAATGATGATTCCTGTTATGCATCTCCATTTCTTTCTCTCCCCTGCACTTTGCTGCCTAACTTAAAAAGGCGCCCTCAATCCCCCCTAAAGCCAGCCAATTCTTCTTCTATCACAAGGAAGACGGAATTCCTTTCGGAAAGAACAGGGAATGCGTAATCTTGTCTTGTGTTCAACTCATCATCTCCTTTAAAATTTCTTGCTAGCGCTCCAAGGCACCGTTAAGCTTATCAATCAATTGGTTACCATTGATCATCAACACTGCCAATTTAATACCGCTGCTAATTAGCCAATGCCGAAATAGACTTGTTTCACATTTATCACATATGTATTCTACTTATTCCTCTTTCATTTCTCTCTTGTGTATACTCTGAATGTTCATCTGCAGGCTGAGTTGGGAAAACCAAGCCTTGTTCATCCCAACAAAGGGAAAGTCTCCATTTCTGTTGACTGTAGCCCAACTGCTGTGCCATCGTTCCAGGTTGGTAATGCATTGTTCTTGGGTCAAACACTGAACGGAACCGACACCGAGAACTTTTTACTGACAAGAATTGCCAAGTTGTGTTTGTTTCATTTCTTTTTCTAGAAAACTACTCCCTCCGTCCCAAATTACTATTCGTTTTGGTTTTTCTAGGTACATAGCTTTTGCTACTTATCTAGACATAATATATATCTAGGTGCATGATAAAAGTTATGTATCTAGAAAAGTCAAAACGATAGCAATTTGGGATGGAGGGAGTAGATTAGATGATACTAGTACTTCCCAGTAATATCGTTACCACTTCATTGGATGCAATGAGACGAACCAAATTCAAAGGCTGTAATTGATTTACTGCCTCTGGTGGTTTTTGCGGGGAACAGTCTGCTGGGATCTTGTATATCGATGGCCTTGTGGTCAAAGGTGAATTCAGACGATGGTATTTTGCTTGGTGCAGTAGCTGCTGTGAGCCTGTGAGTGCGATGAAGGTTGTTTGTTTTTCTATTGCTTCGGATACATACTGTCACTCCCAGTTGCTTTTATCTTGTTGAAAATGTTCAACGCAGCCTGGAACTGCCATCGCGTGTTTTAGTACATCGTACTCCCTCTGTCCCAAAGAATAAATAAATTTCTAAGATCCAAAATTTGTCCCAAAAGTCAAGTCATTGTTACCCTTGTTAATCTGTCCTTAGAGTTCCTAGGTAGAACAACAGTTTTCTAATTAGATGGAGGGAGTACGTACTTGGAAAATTGAGAGGACCGGTATAAGTGTTCGGAGAGGATGTGTTGCAATGACATACACTTTGTCATTTGTGCTTAAAGAAGCTAAATCATATCAACTAAGTGTAAGTGTGATGTGATTCTTTTAGTTGGAACCCACGCATCCCTGCACATATTTGGGAATGACTTCAGTGTGCTGCTGCTGTAATTCTAGGCACCGTAGTCCTGTTCTCCGCTTCTCTCCAGTCCCTGCTCTTCCGGTGTATGCCGCCCCGCCAATTGCGTGGCCCGGCTGAAGCTGGTGGGCCGTATTGTTTTTCTCATGATGCCAGCTTTCGGTTCTTGATTATTTTTACCAATCTATCGTTAAATTGTGACACTGTAACTACTATGAACCTTGCATTGTGTTAGAGTTTTTTTATTTTTTTTCTACAATCTATTGTTATCGCGTCATATTGTACTACCTTTTTTTATTTTGTTTCTTCAAATAAAATGCCATCATACGAGTTTTAGTTTCCTTTTACGATGTAATGTTGTAATGTAATTTCTTTTACCAAAGTCAGCAGGAAATCTCCTATTTAATTTTTTTATAATTTTATTATTCCAGACCTACTTACTTTACTCCCACGAGAAGTCGCTTGCTGAATGCTACTCAAGTGCTCTAACCACTTGGCTAGAGGCCCTTTCATGTACCTAGATTTTTTATTTTGTTTCTACAAATAAACATAATTTTACAAAATTATTCTAATTATTTATAACTTATTCCGTTTTTCATTTTTTCAATCCCAACCATCCATCAATGCCACATATGTTAAACATCTAAAAACGACAAATTCTTCTACATGAAAATATTATACGGTACTCGAAAAAACAATACGACCTAAAATATAGCTAATTTGGAGTTTGATTTTAAAAATTTTTATATAGGCGCGCATGGCGCGCCATTCGGACTAGTTTTTCAAATGATTATTATAGTTGCCCACATTCTGACGGTTCGTGACTGCTCTGAATTAATTGAAACATTTCCTTGCTCTTGAAGATCCATATTGCTTTTTTCCCCTGATTTGTAGAGTACTCCACAATTTGTTCACTGTACTAGGTAGGCGAGCAGTACCTTGTGGATGCTACCTCGGAGGAAGAGGAAGATGGACTCTGCAGTTTCAGTACGTGTCAGTTAACAAGCATGGCCAGATGTGTGGGTTGACATTGACCAAGAGGGGAGCCATCTCTCATGGTGTCCGTCCCAAGCATGCCAGTAAGCAGCTCCTGCTGCCCTGCTGGCTGCCCCCTGCATTTTTGGCTTCAGTTTGTTTGGCCCTCCTTTCTTTTTTCATAGATAAATGTGTTTGGCTTTACATCATTACATGTGTTGTGGCAAACATGGTAGTTCAATTGCCGTTTCTTTTTTTCCCAAACAAGTTAGAGATGCATCTATTCAAAAAAGAAAGAAAAACTGTCAACTAAAGATCCCTCAACGGAAGAAAAAGGAGGAGAAAACCTATATATACTAACTATATGATATGATGATGATGATGCTACGAGTGATATGGCAGCACAAAATCAAATCAAATTGCCATTAATCGGTCATCTGGGCCCCGAGAGCTGCTGCGCCGACACGCAGGACGGCGGCGACCAGCTGCTGCTGACGCCGGCGGTGGTGTCAGAGCCCTTGGCCATCCACCCGACGGCGGCGGGCCGCAGGTCGACGAGGCCGCGCCCGTACATCCTGAGGTAGCGGAGGAGATCCGGGCGGGGCTCGGCGGCGTCCATGCTGCCGTCGAGCATGGCGGACACGATGGCCATGGTCGGCCGCAACGCCGCGTCCTCGTGGAGGCAGCAGAGCGCCACCCGCACCACCCGCTCCACCTGCGCCACGTCGGCGCGGCCCTCCAGCCTCGGGTCCAACAGCTCCGCGTGCCGCCCCTGCTCGTGCAGCTCCACCGCCACCGCAGGGAAGTAGCCACTGGTGGTGTGCTCCGACGACGCGCCGCCGCTGGACCCGGTGGTGGCGTGCTCCTCCTCCTCCTCCGGCTGCTTCTTAGAGTTCTTCCTCCCTCGCACAATCTCCAGCAGCACCATGCCAAAGCTGTAGACGTCGGCCTTGTCGGTGATGGGCGCGTTCATCAGCCACTCCGGCGCCAGGTACCCTCGCGTGCCGCGCATCGTCGTGAACAGCCCCGACTGCTCCGGCGACATCAGCTTGGCCAGCCCGAAGTCGGCGATCTTCACGCCGCCGCGGTCGTCCAGAAGGATGTTCTCCGGCTTCACGTCGCAGTGCAGGATCTTGCGGTCGCACCCGCCGTGGAGGTACGCCAGCCCGCGCGCCGCGCCAACGCACACGTGCAGCCGCGCCGGCCACTCCAGCGCGGCGGTGCTGTTGCCGGAGCGCCGGAAGAGGGTCTGGTCGAGGGAGCCCTGGTTCATGAACTCGTACACCAGCAGCTGCCGCGCGCCCTCCGCGCAGAACCCGCGGAGCTTCACCAGGTTCACGTGGTGGACGTTGCCGATCACGGCGATCTCCGTCAGGAACTCGCGCCGCCCCTGCCCCGCGCCCAGTCCGTTCATCCGCTTCACGGCCACCGTGCTCCGGTCGGGGAGCTCGCCGCGGAACACGGACCCGAACCCGCCGCACCCGATCTGCCACTTGAACCCGTCCGTCGCGGCGTCGAGCTCGCCGTACGTGAACCGGGTCGGCAGGCCGGGGATGAGGACGTCCTCGTCGTCGCCGAGGTCCTCGCTGGCGGACGGCGCCGAGGACGCGGCCCGCGACAACGAGAGCATCGCCGGAAGCTTGAACCAGCTGCTGGTGCTCTTCTTGAGATGCTGCGGCCGGCGCCGCCTGAGACACTGCGCGCCCATTGCGTAGAGCAGCAAGGACATGAGCACCGCCGCCACGGTGGGGAACACGATGCCGAAAACGATGGTTATCAGGCTCAAGGAGCGTCTTGATGAAGCCGGCGGCGGTGGCGGGAGCGTCTTGATGAAGCCGGCGGCGGCGTCGGCGCCGGCGCGGAAGACGGAGCCGATCCGGCCGTGCAGGAGGAAGCAGGACCTGGAGGAGTTCCTGTAGAAGAAGCCGAGGCAGGAGCAGTTGGCGGAGCAGAGGTCGCGGCACGCCGGGAGCGCGTCGCCGGAGGCATCGGCCTGCGCGAACTTGGTTGGCAGGTACCCGATCCCGGCGCCGAGGCTCACGTAGCTGACCTTTTTCACAGCCTTGCCGGCGTCGCAGCTGCTGTCGGGTGGGATGGCCGCCGGCAGCGAGGAGCCGTCGGCCGGCGCGCAGCCGCCGTTGGAGTAGGTGCTCAAGGCGTCGGGGCACATGCAGGTGGAGCCGTTGCCGCCCGCCGTGCAGAGGCTGAGGGAGGGGCACGGCAGCGGGAGGTCGCAGTCGTTGGCCGGCGCGGCCCAGACGGTGGCGACGGCCGCGCCGGCGGCGAGGGTGAGCGCGCGCAGGCGGCCCGAGGGGTCGACCTTGAGGATGATGCCCTTGGAGGAGGCCGCCGGCGGCGGCGAGGGGAAGAGGAGCCTGTAGACGGTGCCCCTGCCGTTTTCGGCGAGGAGGTAGATGCCGGAGGCGTTGACGGCCATGGAGGCGACGGCGTGGCTGGAGTCCTGGACGGCAGCGGGGTCGGAGGAGAGCGCCCAGTAGGTGAGGAAGGCCGGCGACGCCGAGGAGGAGGAGGTGGCCCACTGCAGGAGCGCGTCGTTGGGGGTGAGGACGAGACGGTAGGCGCCGGGGGAGAGGTCCTGGTCGGACGCCGAGGAGGTGAGCGGCGTCCCGAGGCGGAGCGGCTGGCCGTGGATCAGCGTGTCGGTGGGGCGGTCCAAGGAGGACCAGAGCGTGGCGTTGCGGGCGTCGATGAGCGCGAGCTCGCCGGTGTCGAGGAGGCGCAGCGCGGCGACGGGCTCGCGGAGGCGCGGCGTGGACCATGCGGGGTCGAGCTGGGCGGCGGAGGGGTCGAAGAGCCTGAGGCCGGTGGCGGAGAGGGAGAGGACGACGGACTCGAGGAGGGTGGAGCCGGCGGCGGTGGCGGTCCAGACCGGGGTGCGGGATGCGGTGTGGAGGACGGAGAAGAAGAAGCAGGACTGGGAGTCGGAGGCCTCGGTGGCGCCGGCGTTGTAGACGGCGGCGGAGAAGTTAGAGCCGGGGGAGAGGAGGAACGCGCCGTTGGTGTCGATGAAGTGGAAGTAGGTGAGGTTGAAGGGCGGGTACAGGTACTGGACGGGCACGATGCGCGCCGCCGCGGCCACGGCCAGCGACAGGAGGAGGATCAGGCGGGATAGGAGATCAGGGGGCGGCGCCATGGGAGGGGCGCGCGTGCTCCTGCGCGCATAGGAGGCTCCGATGGTGGAGGGGGATCGGATTGCAATTGGAGAGAGGGATCAGGGATGGGATTGATTGCAACGCCGGCGAGGCGGGCGGCGTTGACTTTGAGAGCTGCCGCGCCGGGGAGGTATGGAAACGAGGAGCTGGAGTTGGACCCGGAACCTTGCCTGCCTCAGCAAGTGGACTATTTTTTTAAATTTTGGAGGGAATCAATTAGATTAGTTGACAAGATAGGCAACGATGGATGGGTCGTTGTTTGTTGCGCGGCCGGATTTAATTTAATGCTTCCAACCAACCTCCAAATCATATATTCATTCATCAAATTTCCTTTTAATCATATATTCATTCATCAAGTGTCCTTTTCGCTAACAATTTCAGCATACCAGTGGCAACTCCAAAGTAGACCACCGCATTCTTGCACGAGAAATCTTTTATGATCAGCTTTTTTAAATATGAAACCCGTGATCAAGGCGCAGGTAATTCATTACCAGTGTGCATATATGCATCATTTACATGGAGAATTGATGTTCCATTCTGTATGCACAACACTAGAGGATCTCAAAGCTGCGAATAAGATCTTGGTTAGTCGTTGCGTCGTTCTTCATTCATTTGCTTACTCTGTTCCTCTTTCTCTATTTGTTCATGTTTTTCATTCATGATACTGCTAGGTTCCCGTGCGTAAATATGGGTTTAGTTTGTCTGTGAAAAAATAGATGAGATTGATTAGTATTAGTTGTTATATTTAATTGCTTGTGTGTCTGTGTGGAATGTGTCTAATTGCTTGTGTGCTAGCAACTGGTATCTTCCATGACCTCTAATTTCTTGGTCATGTTCCAGTTGAACTCTTAATAGTAAATACAATGGAGCGGCATGAAAAACAACAAGATATGAATGAATTCGCAAATTATTTGTCTCCAAGCCAACGATCCGGAAAGTTATAGAATTTATATTAATGACTTAAACCTGATCGTACTCAAGGTCAGGGAGGCTGTCCACGTCGCCATAAAAGATTTCAGATGTCGGATCGAGCGCGGACGCCCCAGGTCGTCGAACACAGGTGGGGATTTTTCAAAAAATCCCCAAACTTTATCAAAATCCAACCTGTAGTCTAGATAAAGATAGCCCCGATAATGTTTCAAAAAAACCCCGAACATCGTCGGAATCGAACCCGCCATCCAAGGCCTAGCACATAAAATTTTTAAAAAAACCCTGTACTTTGTCGGAATACAACCTGCAGTCCAAAAACCTCTCTCAGGCAATTTTTAAAAAATCCTAGCTTGCATGATCACCATGTGCATGTCTCTCCATAGCATAGTTCGGAATTTTAGCCAAAAATCTTCGATTTTCTATGAAAATTGATCCTAGCTACCCGTGGTGAAGGGTCCATTGTCATATTGGTAATACCAATTATTTTCGGCTAGAATTTGTCCATAATTTCAAAAATTGAAAAAAATCTGCCGAAAATAAACCTAGCACCCTTATCGGTCCCTTCCAAAATAATATTTTCGAACCGACAGTACTACAAGAAATCTTCCGGACTATGACAAAAATTTTATGACACCTTTGTTCTTATCATAAATTTATGACGTTTCTGGCTGAAATTGTCATAAAATTTTATATCCGAGCAAATTTAGTGATAGAGTTATGGAACATCATAAAAGTTGCCACCCGATATCCAAAAAAACGTCACTCGTTGTTTCATGGTGGTTTTGTGATTATATAAGGTCCGTGAAAATGTCATAAACCAACCAGGATCCCACATGTAAGCATTTGTTGAAAACTAAGGTGTGTAAAAACGTCATAAACTGAGGGGGGTCCCATGCAAGCATGAGTTGTGAAATAAGGTGTTCCAATTTGTCATAAAACCTGGCAAGGTCCCACAACTCAGTCTGAGATAAAAAAAAGGAAGAAATATAAAAAAGTTAAGAGTGTCCATAACAGGGGTTGAACCTATGACCTCTTGATTCTAACAAGTTAGCACTACCACTAAGACATGATGCAATTTATGTTTGAAAAAGGCAGCGTATTTATATTACAATTCTAATAAGTGTGCTCCACTTCCCAGTTGCAGGCTAGAGCAATGGGTATATCTTCAATGGTGTACATTGCAAGGGGCTCGTCGGCACGCTCCTGTTGACTGGCAAAAACTTGAGCTTAGAGCCGTCGGTGCACAGATCTGCAATGGGTGGCGGGAATGGCGCATCCTAGCAGCGAAGGGAGGAGCAGGAGCTACGGTCAGGTCTGTCCCCTATTTTATGCCGCTACTTTCCCCCTTTTATCAGAGGAAAGGGGATTTTTAGAAATTGAGGATTTAGGTTGAAGGCAGTAGATTCTGATTTCTTCCTACCCTTAGGTTTTTCATTTCGATTTGTGTTAGAAGTTGATAGGCTATAGTTTATGAAGTGCAAAACTAAACTTTGATTTCAAGTTACAATGACTTTTCTGAAGATTTCGTCATGGTCTCGTCATCATGTACGTTTTCCATCCCAAATTGTAGGTCGTTATGGTATTTCTAGATTTATAACTTTTTTTATGTATCTAGATATAATATATATTTAGATGCATAGTAAAAATTGTGAACTTAGAAATGCTAAAATGGACATACAATTTGGGACGAAGTGAGTAGGTAACAAGAAAGGTTAGGGTCGTTGTGGTGGAACCTACACGCGAGCAGCAAATGCAATGGTACGCTTGGTTTTGGTTGTCGCCGCATTTACATGCAACCAACAAGGAAACGGATCCCTCAGCAGCTGTTTCGTTGCGATCGATGGGCCGATCGATCCCTACGGAACAAGCAGGCTGCTTGGCGTGGCCGTCTGGCCTGGACATCACAGCATGCATGTTTTGCATGGCTACCCGTCCACGTATGCGAACCCACGGCCAGCTGTCGTGCACACGTGTAGCAGGTACTATACGTACAAAAACGCCCTCGCGTCCCTGCCTGTATCAGTTCACAATGCAAACTCATACAAGGTAAGCCGTTGGGGATGGATCCATTCCTTTCAACAAACAAAGCATATTCCACAGAAAAGGTAGCGCATGCAACAAATTAAACCGGGTGCCGTGCGCGCACTCATGACATGGCATGCACAGCCGGCCGATCGATCGCGCGCACGTAACGCTACATATACGGCCGGCCGGCGAACTGAAGAACGTGCCCAGTGCAGTGCAGTGCAGTGCAGATCTGCAGTAGCAAGGTAAGGTATGGAGATGGCGAGCGATGCGCCGCCGCCGGCGACGGCAGTAGTAGTGATGAAGAAGGGGTCGTGGAGCCCCGAGGAGGACGCCCAGCTGACGAGGCTGGTGGAACAGCACGGCCCCCACCGCTGGAGCCTCATCAGCGCCGCCATCCCCGGCCGCTCCGGCAAGTCGTGCCGCCTCCGGTGGTGCAACCAGCTCAGCCCCGAGGTGCAGCACCGCGCCTTCACGGCGCACGAGGACGCCATCATCCTCGGCGCCCACGCTCGCTACGGCAACAAGTGGGCCACCATCGCGCGTCTCCTCCCCGGACGCACCGACAACTCCATCAAGAACCACTGGAACTCCAACCTGCGCAGGTGCAGGCGCCGAGCGGCGGCGTTGGCGGCGGCAGGAGCACCATCCACCTCTTCCCGTGCTGCTGCTGCAGGAGGAACCCAGCAGCTATTTCTGCAGCAGGACATGGACAGCGCTCCGCCGGTGGCCGATCAACAACCTGCTTCTGGTCTAGGGCTTCTCAACCCCAACAACCACCGCGACGACGACGGCGCTCTGCACGAACCGTCCACGTCTCTGTCCCTGACCCTGGGCCTGCCACTGCCGGAACCAGAAGCCGGGGCATCGGCGACGGGCATGAAAGCTGCAGACCAGCAGCCATCGCCGCTGCCGCTGCGCATGCCAGAAGAAGAAGGAAACGCGCAGGCGCAGCTCATGGCGGTGGTGCGCCAGATGGTGAGGGAGGAGGTGCAGCGCCAAACAGGGCAGCTCGCCTACTCTCTCATGGCCGCCGCAGCCTGGGCCAAGGGACACCACCGTTGATCTATCTCAGTCATCCTATATATGAATAATAAGATGCATGCATCGGGCAGGAATCCATATATTGATATACATATAAATTTTCCTTCTTTTCTTTTCATCATGCATGGGGTGATCGATAAATGGTCTAGCAAACTCAGATTGCTACCGTTTATTACTGTTGTTTCGCTTGTATTGTCTTTCCTTATATGCGTAATAATAACATGCATGTGGTATTGGTATTGTATGTTCCCTTCTCCATGTGTTTCCTTATATTCCCACACACTCCCTTCTTCTTCCCTTGTGCATCCGTGGGAGGCAAAAGGATTGTTATTCTAGAGCTCAGTATGTACAAGATTTCTAACTACTCTCTCTGTGTTCATGCAACAACTGAAGTGCTTTTTCGCTAGCACATTCAGACTCCTTATTCCAACCGTAGCAACGCACGGGCATCTTGCTAGTTCCAGAGAAAAACGCGCCCCCTCTACCTAGCCACGTCACCCGTTTCGATCTGCCGCCTGATCTAGTCTTTTCGAAGCCCCACACATGCATGTGATCCTTTCTTTGAAAAGGCAATAATATTTTTGGGATATCAACCCAAGCAAGGTCCGTTCTCATTTTCCTTATGATAAACCTGTTAGATTACATCCCATGTAATCATCAGCGGAAAAGGTGCAGGAGCCCTTCCTCAGTCCCTCCTCCCCCAAGCTTTATCCGCTCGCTCCCTTCCTGTCCGCTCCCCTCCACCTCCCTCTCTCCTCCCGCGTCTCCTTCCCTACCGGACCTCCCTCTCCCACTGCCCCTCCCCTCCCCCCTTCACACGCCCCTTACTCGTGGCAGTGAGGAGCGGCGGCGGCGGGTGGATGCGGTGGCGATGGTGAGCCCCCCCCTCTCATCCAGGGGCGGATCCAGCTGGTGCCCATGACTGATTCGTTAGGTGGCAAGGCGCGTGACACAACCTGTCGATTCGCATTATGTCATCTTCCTCTACTCGACAAAACGCACCAGCGTTCGGGGCGTGCCTTGCCTAATTATTTCGTATTGGCATTGCTGCAGCACTCCTGCTGCAAATACAATTAAAGCCTCCTATCCAACTGCAAGTTTGTGAATCGCAACTAACTGGCTGCTCCCTTTTTTTGCTCAAATTGCAAAACACTTTTTTTTTCAATCCTTAGGTTTTACCTGATTGTTTAGCAAAGACTCATGTAGATTTGCTTATTATATATGCTATATTCAAGTTAGTTTATGTGCTTGTGTATATTTCATGTCATATTATTCTCACCTTATACCATTAACGGATTGCCTCCCCTTGCCAACCCCTCCCGCAACACAAAGACTTTCTCATGGTGACATCTGCATGCAATAATCAACAAATTTCAAATAAATCTTGAAGGCCCATGTATATATAGCAAAAAGATTGTGGAAATATTTAGTTGTCACACCTCTGGTGTTTTGCACATGTAATTATTAGTCTTAATCCAATTAATAATTTCTGCAAGCAGTTGGTCACATGCGATATGAGTTCATCTTTAATAAGCATTTTATTAAGGGTTTATGCTAATTTTGCAATTAAATAATAATAAAAAGTATAAATATGAAAATTTTGGTCAAATGTAGTTTAAGATATTAAATGAACCATTTTTGAATCATGAACATGTTTCAGTTGTTGAAACAAATTCAATCCTTCATTTAAACTTTTGTTTGAAGAACCTAAGTGTTGATGCCGTCCTTCAATTTAACTATTTATAGCTGATGTTTATAATTAATTTTTAGTAAACACCTAACATATCTCCAATATGAAAGTTTCAGTATAATATATAAACTTTCACCTAAATGTGCTCTGGATCTGTGAAAACAAAGTTTAATGATTAAAAAACCAAACCTTGGTCAAACTGTTGTTTTGACCCACACCTTGAAATTGACCAAAGTTATTGATTAAATGGCTGAAACCTTAGGTTTAGGGCTTGATAACTCTCATTTTTATTTATGTACTTGCCAGCCAACCAAACACAATCTTGTAGATACTTGAAATTGACATGCACACAATGTTTGGTAATTAATTAAAGTTCATTTTGACATTCAAATATTTGGCCAAAGTTTGATAAATCAAAGGAAATTGAAACTTGAAACTTCAGTTTCAGCTGTATTTTGCTCCAATCTTTTGGGCACTCGATCTTTTCCTTCTTCGGTCAAACACCCTATCTTTTATTTTAGCTGGTTGATGTGCTGCAATATGAAATTTGGAAAAAATATCATCTGAAGATGTATGTGGACTTGAGGCCTTAAATCTGAGACCATGCTCAAACGCCCTCAGGCTGCCGGCGGTCGACACACAGCACGCGTCTTCTGCTAGCGAGCCACACACCCCTCCACGCACCCGCGCTTCTCTCGCCTCTCTCACGTTAAAAACCTCAGGCCTTCCCTTCTCCCTCTCTTGTTTCAAAAATGCAAAGATAGGATGTACATCCTTAGGTGGGCTTATTTGCAATTTACATGTAGAGCATCGTGATATGTTCCGATCGTTTTCTCTCATGGTATTGCTTATGTGTTTCATTTTTCAGCTTGGATGTATTCTTCCCCCTTGTCCCCGCAGCATCTATTCACGTGTCTCGAGGCACACACTATAGTAATTGCGCCTTCAGTTCCGGGTCCAAACCCCCCGTTAGTACCAGTCACTACACTTCTTGTACCGGTTAAAAACCCCCCTCTAATACCTGTTCCACAACCGGTACTAAGCAATCACCCCTACCCCACTGCCAGCCTCGCCACTCGCCACCCGCCACCCACCCCCCATCGGTGGCCTCTGGCCGCCGCCCTCCTCCTCCTCCTCCACTCTCAGTCGCCGCCCCTCCTCCTCCACCCCCAGCCGCCGCTCCTCCTCCTCTTCCACCCCTTCGCCGGCCCCCACCACCAGCCCTGCCACCACGCCCTCCTCTACCGCCTCCTCCGCCATCCCGCCGCCGCCGCCGTACGCCTATCTGTGCCGCTGCCGCCTGAGGGAGAGGGAGAGGGAGGCAGGTGGACTGAGGGAGGAAGGGATAGGGAGGCGGGCTGAGAGAGGAAGGGAGAGGGAGGGAGAGGCACTGGGGGAAGGAGCTCAGGCGCTAAGGATCGGGAGGAAGGTGAGGGGGAAGGAGGCGTTAGGAGAAGGAGCTCTGGCGCTAAGGACTGGGAGGAGAGTGAGGGGGAAGGAGGCGCTGGGAGGAGATAAGGCCGTGGAAATAAAAAAATTTGCGGCCGGGCGGACAGTGGGGAGGCTCTAGTACTGGTGGGGGTTTCCATCCGGTACTAGAGGGTACTTTAGTACTGGGTGGAGGCCCCAACCGGTACTAGAGGGGCTCCGCCGTACCCCAAATTTGGATCCGGTACTAATGCTACCATTAGTTCCGGGTCTAAAAACAACCGGTACTAAGGCTAGGGATGAAAGGTCATTTTTCTAGTAGTGGGTTGTGCAACCGATATTACTATTTCGACATTAAGGGGGACCTTTAGTATCGGGTCAAATAACTTGTACTGAAGTGGTACTAAAAAATAATAAAAAAGAAATCCGCTGACCGGAGCTCCGGCGGCACCCCACCGCCGTCTGCCCGAGCCCCGATCGCATAGCACTTGAGCCTTGCACAGGAGGAAGGGAGGGAGGGAGGCGGCGTACTTACGCTACTCAGCCACCGCCGCCGATTGCCACCACCGCCGCTCCTCATCTCAGCCTGCCGGTTGCCGTGCCCGCCAGATTTAAGGAGGTGGAGGCTACTCCAAGATCCACGCGCTCCTTGCTCCGCCACACTCTGCCGATGCTTTGCCGCCGCGTCCTCCCGCCGGAGCTCTGCCGCCGTGCCCTCCCGCCGGAGCTCTGCCGCCGCTCCTTGCTCCGCCATGCCGTGCCAACGCTCCGCCACCTCACCGCATCCTCCCTTCTTGCCTCCGCCACTCCTTGCCCTGCCGCCGCTCCTCACCACATGTAAGAGGTGAGGGGCAAGCGGGGGGGGGGGGAGGAGAGGGCGGCGATAGGATCTGTGTGGGGGAGAGGGAGGGGATTTAGCTAGGGAGAGAGAGGGGATTCAGTGGGGAGAAGAAGAGAGAGAGGAATGGGTGAGAGAATGAGGGGATGATCGGATAAGTGTGGGGAGGGGGGTGAGTGTGGAGTAAGAGATTGAAGGGGTGCTGACAACGTGTGAGGGGAGGTTGCGATTTAATACCGGGTGAAGCCTGCACCGGGTACTAAAGACCCTCAGGAACATTATTACCAGTTGGAAGCTTCAATCGATACTAATTTGTGACCTTTACTATCAGGTAAAGCCTCCACCCGGTACTAAAGGGGGTCACGAGGGGCTCCTCGGGGACTAGCCGTTAGGCGAGCATTAGTACCGGATCAAAACACAACCAGTACTGAGCCTCGGGACGAATGCTGAGTTTTCCAGTAGTGCCAGGTTGTGTTCGCTCCATCAGATGAGAGGTAGGCCGAGGCGATGAGTGTTGACGCTCGTTATTGACATACTTTTAGTATCATTTAAGTGGTGTTTTCATACATATTCTTATACTAACCCGCCACTTGGCACCTGAAATAACCTCGTTTTCGCATATGCATTGTATTTTGGAGGACATTCTGTTTTTACAGGAAATTGGACCTAAAATCATATTTTTCGATAAAGCCATGAGCAAGCAACGAACTTGTCAAATACGAAGGCCACCGGGCTCAGAAAGAGCCCAGGGCGATCATCTTGGTGAAGCCCAAGACGATCGGCCAAGGGTCTTCTGGTCCCCTCCGATGCTCATTTTTTAGCAAGCACTCCTCCAAGATTACTGTGTGTTTGGATAGTGGGTTGGGACAGGTTTGACCTAGTTGGTCCCTTGTTTGGTTGGAAATACATGTGGGTTGGAGTGACTCCAGTAGGGAATATTTCACGTAGATGCGGGTTGGAATGGTTTCTCCAAAACGGGCGGACCGTCCTGACCCAGATGGATACCGTCGCTTCTTCGTCTCCGCGCTCGCCCTCGATCACCCGCGCGCCGGCGTGCTCGCTGCCTCCCTCCTCACCTCCCCGGCCCGCCCGCCCTTGGTCCTCGCGCTCGCTAGCGCAGGCGCGCTCGCCACCCCCGCCGCCTGCCCGACGCCTCCATCTTCCCACCAACCCCGCTTCCTCCCGTCGCCCTCCGCATGCATCACAGGGAGGAGCGGCGCGGGGAGAGGGGTGGCGGCTGGCGTGGGGAGAGGGGTGGCGGTTGGCGCGGGGGAAGGGAGCGGTGGCCGACGCGAGGGGAGAGGGAGGAGCGGCGGCGCAGGGAGAGGGAGCGGCGGTGCGGGAAAGGGAGGAGCGGTGGTCGTGCATGCAGAGGGGCGGTGGCGCAGGGGGGAGCGCAGGGGTAGGGGAGCGGCGGCGCGGGGGAGACGGAGGGTGGCTAGAGGAAGAAGATAATGTGGGTGATGATGACATGTGGGCCCCGCAGTTGATAGTTGGGACCCGTTGCTAATGGTGTTAAAATACCATCCATCCCAACCTTCTCAATCCCTCCAATCAAACAAAAAATTAGGTCCAACCTATCCCTCTCATCCAAACACGAGATGGGTCGACTCCAACCCATAAAAGGGGTGAGCTCCAACCCAACCCATATCGTTCCAAAACCAAACACATGCTTAAGGGCTAAGATTGTGAAGACATGGCAAGTCTCATTTCCAGATCAAAGAGGAAGCAAAGAAGATCAAGTGGAGATTTGAAGAGTTATCAAAGATCAATCTCATCTTGAAGCTATCAACGTGCTAGGTCCACATACATACAAAAATAAGCTTCCAAAAAATCAGAGGAGACTTGGCGACGGAGTTGGGCATGAGGGGATAAAAGGAAGGGTCATGACGATCAGCTTGGACCTCCACAGACCGATTGGCCTAGGGTTTTCCTTATTCCCCTCACCTTCTTATTTCAGCCACTCGTCTTCCAAACTATAAGAATGCCCAAAATTCATCGACGCACAAGATCAATCCACCAGAAGTCGACGAATAGAGGGACACACACCAGAGTGAGCTGAGGGCCACTGCAAGTCTTCGAGGTTGTTTAGGAGATGGCTTAGGCTAGACCCTAGCCGCCATGGTCATCCCTGCATGGTGAAGCCATGGTGGAGTTTTGGAGCCGAGCCTTGTGATCATCAAGGCTTATGTATACACGATGGTGATATCAATCTAATCTTGTGCTTATTTTGATCTACTATGATGCATGCTTATTCTCATATGTTTAGCTAGCATATGTTCTTAGTAGGAATTGATGTAATCGTGGTGATTAGTCTATGTCTTTCGGATACATCTTAGTAGTGCGTAGGAAGTCGGTGTGATTACCCTTGTGTGGCGACAACATGTGGGAGGAAAAGACCGAACGATTGCGTAATGTTGAGTAGGATCGATGGCGAGTATTGTGAGAGTCATTTGAGGTAAAGCTTTGGAAAACCGGAGACATTAACACATACCTCGCAGTGGTGACCACAAGAAAGTAGGCCGTTTGCGAGCCACCTTTCTTAGAGATGACTCTTTATCAAGGTGCTACATAGATTGGTTATCACTTTGGCTGAACTACAATAAGAAAATAATAGGCTCATGCTACCTTTGGTTGTGTTACCTCATATATATGGATGCGATATGTTTATCCTGTCCAATACTTATGTCACGATTAGGTTTACCTTTATATGCAATTCGTGCTTCATGGTAGGATTAGATCTGATTAGCTAGATAGAAAAACCCTAACCAGTTTGCTGCCGATCCACGGATTGATAAACCTTGGATGGGATATTCTGAGGAAAAAACTACGATGATTCGTGCGCTTGCGGTTCATAAACTGGCGTGTTAACTGCCATCAACAATGAGCTCGCAACAGGAGTGTGATCGATCTTGTCTATAGAATTCACGATGATGTTGTTCATATTGTTTAATATATGTTTAACAATTACAAGCTAGTGTATTTTTCACAATCATGCTTAACCGCATCTAAGTAAGAGGAAGCAGGGGTATCAAGACGGTTACAAAAGCATCACCAAGCTGGTGGCAAGCAGCAAGAAAAAAATATAGAGGGACACGCACTCAGCCTCACAAAGCAAACAAGACTACCCTACGCTGGATTACAAGCTAGTGCTCTGGAGGGGGAGGGAGCAACTGCTCCTCCTTGGGGCACGGCAGCACGGGGCGGGATTTGAAAAGTGGGGGAAAAAGACACGCAGGCGGGGCGCGGTGGGCCAGCGTGACAGCGGTTGCCGTGGCAAGTAGCGGGGGCCCATCTTCTCTTTTGTATTGTTGTTTCTCTCTCTCTCTCTCTCTCCTTCTCTTTCTCTGGAGAATTCAATTCGATTGATTGATTATCAATAGCAGGCCACGCGCACACACACACACAGCTCCGCTCTGCCTCTGCTCCTCTTCCGTTCCTCTTCCATCCAGGAGCGAGCCCCCCACCCAGACCACCAAATCCGATTCGCGCGTCGGAGCAGGAGGCGGCGGCATGCCGCGCACGGCGGCGGCGGCGCCCCCGGCGCGCAAGGTGCCCCTCCGGAAGCTGCTGCGCGCGGCGTCCGTGGCGTGCGGGGTGCAGTTCGGGTGGGCGCTGCAGCTGTCGCTGCTCACCCCCTACGTGCAGGAGCTCGGCATCCCGCACGCCTTCGCCAGCCTCGTCTGGCTCTGCGGCCCGCTCTCCGGCCTCCTCGTCCAGCCCCTCGTCGGCCACCTCTCCGACCGCATCGCACCCGCGGCCTCCCCGCTGGGGCGCCGAAGGCCCTTCATCGCCGCGGGGGCCGCCTCCATCGCCGCCGCCGTCCTCACCGTCGGGTTCTCCGCCGACCTCGGACGCCTCTTCGGCGACGACATCACCCCGGGCACCACACGCCTCGGCGCCATCTGCGTCTACCTCCTCGGATTCTGGCTGCTCGATGTCGGCAACAACGCAACGCAGGGGCCCTGCAGGGCATTCCTCGCGGACCTCACCGGTCGGTAAACTCTTCCTTATTTATTTCTTCCGTCGATTATATTCTCGATTTTTATTAGGAGGAGAAGAACAATCAAGCAGGAACTGCTGCCTGGGCAGTTCGATTTCGCTTCCGTCGCACGCGATTCGTGGCGTAACCAACAAGCAATTTACCACATCGCGAGGGGCCAAGCCAAAAACGGCCTCCGATATTTCTCTCCTCTCTCTCTGCTGCCTACGGAGTATATGCCTTCCCATATGTAGTAGTAGTAGTACTATAACTGATGAATGAAAGAAAGAAAAACAGGCGTCGCTTTCCGCTTTAGCCCAGATTCTTTGCTCCGATGCGACGTTGCTCGCCTACCTCCTCAATCCCCATTTTACACGACGGCTACCTTACTTGCCTCGCCAAGCTCCGGATTATGTATGGCCCTGATTGTCTTTTTGCCATGCCAGCTGGCCCATCATTAGCATCAAGTTTAGCAGGCCCGGACAACAAACAAGTAATGAATAATTAGGGGTTAGTATGTATACATATGTCACCACCAATTGTTGTTGTTGTTTTTCCCCAAACCTCTCTATAAGGATATGTATGCTACTCTTCTCTGTATGTGGGACTCAGGATGAGTGTGGGGGGAGGTCAAGGGATCGCTTTCGAATTGTCACGGTAGGCCTGCACAGGGAGAGATATTCAAGTGTTACACCATTATTGCTGCAAGTTTGGAATCATAGGACAGTCCGCATCTTTTGCCTGCAGCCAGGTATTAAAGGGCCCTCATTAATAATTGCAAGGCTGAGAATGGTTGTGGCTGCGGGCTGCTATCGGCTTGTATGCTAAGAGGCAACATCTGATGCGACGCTACTCTGTGATGGTATGATCTGTGCTCGTGGTGACAGCATAGTTTTCAGATTTTTTTTTGGTAAAACAAATAGACGATCATCTAAGTATTTTCTGTTGACGCAACTTAGTAGCTCAGCTAGCCCATGGCCAATCTGAGGGAGCTTTTCAGTTTCCGTGATTCTGATCCAGGCTTGTGCGCACATTAAATTGTGTTTTTCTGCTAATGGTTTATAATACATACACGTTACTTCTCTTGTCAAAACTCAGAAATGACTCCCTTCCAACCCTTTATATTGCAGAGAATGACCCAAGGAGGACTCGGATTGCTAATGCATACTTTTCACTCTTCATGGCCCTGGGAAACATACTTGGATATGCCACCGGAGCATACAGTGGCTGGTATAGGATATTTCCTTTCACTGTTACACCATCCTGCAGCATCAGTTGTGCCAACCTCAAGTCTGCCTTTCTTCTTGACATTATTATTCTGGTGATCACAACCTACATCACTGTATCATCAGCGCAAGAGCCTCAAACTTTTGGAGGTGATGAAGCAGAACATCCAGGTACCGAACAGGAAGCTTTCCTCTGGGAGCTTTTTGGGTCATTCAGATACTTCACACTACCAGTTTGGATGGTCTTAATTGTCACTGCCCTTACATGGATTGGATGGTTTCCTTTTATCCTCTTTGATACTGATTGGATGGGCCGAGAGATCTACCGAGGAAGCCCAGACAACCCAGAACAGTCCCAAAGTTACCATGATGGTGTGAGAATGGGTTCTTTTGGCCTAATGATGAACTCTGTCCTTCTTGGGTTCACCTCTGTTGTACTAGAAAAGCTATGTAGGAAGTGGGGAGCTGGACTAGTATGGGGTGTCTCCAATATACTAATGGCTTTATGCTTTGTGGCAATGCTCGTAATAACATATGTTGCAAAGAACATGGATTATCCTCCCAGTGGAGTACCTCCAACTGGCATTGTCATTGCTTCCCTGGTGGTTTTTACAATTTTAGGGGCACCCCTGGCGGTGAGTAACAAGATTGTCTTTTTCGACAGAATGATATTTTTTTGTCTACTTCCAGCTCACTTGTATGTTGTCCATGTGGTATATTCAATTTATTTCCTTGTTTGCAGATCACATACAGTATACCATATGCAATGGCTGCTAGTCGTGTTGAAAATCTGGGTCTTGGCCAAGGTATTTCCATTTTGAGTACGTACTATCATCATGATTGCATTTCTTAACTTTTTTCTATTTATCCCCTGCAGGTCTGGCAATGGGTATCCTAAATTTAGCTATTGTCATACCACAGGTAATTACCTTTATTAATGTTTTTTGTCGGCTTTGGTTCAGTACTATGTGTATATGGAGTCCAGTGCAACTGTGAGCAGTCATAGGGTAATTGGCCTAAACTGATCAGTAGATAATGGATCCAAGTAATCTTACCCAATAACATTTGCTCTAAGTGATAATTGGTTCCAGAACCCAATTTTAAAAATGGTTTATATTCTTAGCATCTTAAAGGCAATAAGAGACGGTTTGAGTTGCAGGTTGAAATGATGTTGGTTGTCTATATCTTTATTTATAGTAGTGTCAGATTACAGATAGAACAGATTTGGTCTTCAGTTAATTGTAACACATGGCAACATAGAAGAACACAAGACAAACAAGAAACCCACGATGATGAAATCACTGTATCCATAAAAAACCTAGCTGTATCCTGGGTTTTTCCTAAAAACCCTTTGTTCTTAATATATTGATACGCAGCTCTCCTGCGTGTTCAAGAAAAAAAATGAAATCATTGTATCGTTGAATAATGTAGAAGCAGTGGTGTTGCATTGGCTCTATCTCAACAGAAGTGAATTCCCTATAGGAGAAACTTTCACAAATAGTCTAGGATTTGGATCATAATACAACAGTCTCCACGTAGAGCGAAATTCCTTTCGATAGTAGAAATCATGAGTCGTCATTGACCAACCATGTGCGGCTGAAGTAAGGAATAATCAACGTGTGAGATCATCTTTGTTTTTCAAAAGCTTCACGTGAAGCCACACTGAGGAGACAATTGGCAAGTCTGAAACCTGGCAACACAAACCAGACGGACACACCAAATTCTTTGAATAATCCACAGTGCCAGCAAAGCCTCAACATGTGCAACTGACCTCTAATTTGAAGTGAAAGCAAATGCTTGATAAATGACGATACACCTGAGTCAGTTGTGAACACCCATACTACAACTACAGGTGATTTACTTGGCCTATTCATGAAACTGAAGAAGTTCTAAATTCTAATCAGCGAATGTTGAAATCCAATCTTTAGGTTTATATAAAAGTGATCAGGTTTTCATTCCCTGTCTTGCACCACGATTTCCATCAAGAAATCGAACGCTGGATTGCGACCAATGACCATGTTAGCTAAAAATAAGCTAAATTCACAATTAGGATCAGCCATCTTATTTGTACTGTGTATGTTAAAAAAAACTGTGGTCCGCATTGGTACAAATCAAGCCTTGTAAAACTCGTGTGTGTAAGAGAAATCAGGACCATTTACACAGATGTTTAGCATGAGCATAAATTGGCAAACTAGGTTATGGCAAAAAAAAAAAAAAAAGGGACACTGGCATGTTATTTCCCAGAGTTGAAGCTCGACTGGAGCCAGGATACATGGTGATGCAGCTTTTGCGGATATTGCTGACACTGGCACCTCCTGCAGATTATTGTGTCGCTTGGTAGTGGACCATGGGATGAACTGTTCGGCGGTGGAAATGCGCCTGCTTTTGCGGTGGCAGCCGGTGCATCTTTCATCGGTGGGCTGGTGGCTATTCTGGGGCTTCCACGAGCACGCATTGCATCGTCGAGGAGGAGAGGCGGCGGGACGCACCGATAAGTTGCCTAGCCACCATTGTTACATACATGCTGTGGAGGTGTTGCAAGCAACTTGCAACGATTCTTTGCGGTTGGTCGGGTTGGGCACACATCCAAGTCCTGCACTGCACGCTCATGGGGGTGTCCTTTCCTTTTTGGTGGTTTGCCCTGTTGAGCTATTTTTTGCCTTGTCTCTCCATCATTTGTTGTGCTTTATTTACGTACATGGAAGGAATGTATGTATATGTGTATGTATGTCAGGAGGTTAATTATAATTGAGTAATAAAAGTTACATGAGTTACGATTTACTGGCAGGGCTGCTGTTGTATGTGTACTCCATACAGAGAGAACAATAGCAGAGCAGGCAGCTAGTGTCGTCCCTAGTACTAAAACCTCACTGATTTTGCGGTATGATGTCCAGTTCCAGTTGCAACGGCACGCCGGGCGTGGGTTGGAGAACCTGCACCTGCCCGGGAAGCGCCGCCGACAGCTTGGCCTCGAAGGACTGCGTCGTCCCCTGTTTGGAGATGACGGCGGCCAGGAGTCCGCCGGCGTCCACGTCGCCGTTGCTCATGGGGACCACGTACCTGGCTCGCAGCAGGCTGGCCAGGCGGACGGCGTCCTCCTGGCCGGAGACGAGGGTGAAGTTGGCCGGAAGCAGCTGCTTCACCACCGGCGTGATCACCACGTCCGCCTGCAGCTGCCGCCTCTTGTCCGGGAGGAAGAAGGAGCTGTCGTCGTACACGCAGTGCGGCTCGTAGTAGAGTAGGCCGTGGCCACCGTCATCTGCGCCGGCGATGAGGACGTAGCCGTTCTCGGGGCGCTGCCACGGCGGGCCCAGCACGGGGCCTGCGGTGGCCACCACCCGGAGCTGGGCGTTGACGGCGGTGGACTGGCCGGGCTCGAGGTAGGTGACGCGGCGGAAGGGCGTGGGCAGGGAGGCGAGCACCGGCTGCGCGTTGGGGGTGGTCACCACCGGCAGCTCCGGCGCCCGGGCGGACAGCTGCGTCAGCGTGCGGACGTGGCAGTGGTCGTCCAGGCTCTGCGTGATGAGCAGCAGCCCCGGCTCCAGCGCCAGGAGGTCGTCCACGCCCAGGGCCTTCACCTTGGGGTTCTTCTTCGCGCCGTCGAACAGCCATGGCGCGCCGAAGTCGAGGTTGCCGACGACCAGGGGGTCCACCAGGATGCGCATCGGAGAACTCTGGCCCTGGCCCTGCTGCTGCACCTCCCACACCCAGCTGTTGATCTCCAGATACGTCAGCTCGAGCGTCACCACCTTATTGCCCTTGCTGATGGTCGACGACGACGAGGAGCTACTGCTGCTGGCTGCTACTATTGATGATGATCTTGTTGGATCTGGACGCCGGCTCCAAGCCAGGCGACGATGATGATGGCAAGGAGAAGAAGCAGCGACTGGCGCGGCGGTGGGGCTGGAGAGCACCTGGAGCCGGCCGGCCATGGCCATCATCTGAAATTCTGAATCCGGCGATGGAGAGAGAGAGAGAGAGAGAGAGAGAGAGAGAGAGAGAGAGAGAGAGAGAGAGAGTGGAGGAGAGGGGACTCTGCTCCAGCACGCAGCACCCACCAGAAAGAAAACTAGTGGTTGTGGCCTTGTCTGGGCTACGTGTTCCGTCCGTCCGTCCGCTTGCTTTTTCTTGGTCATCTTGGTCATCATCATCATGGGCCTAGCTACAGGCCCGAATCGTGGGCCTCGGTGTCTGCATATAATGCTTATCTGATGCGTTTAGGTCAGTTTTGAAACTAAAGCTAATTCTAACAGCAAGCCCACCACAAGCCACTCTAAACAAAAATTAAAATAAACATACAAAATGTAAGAATGCTCAGTTAACACTAGTTGTTAGCACCAGAAGAACCAAGTGAGGGACATGCCGCGTCCAGTATTAAGGCATGAGCAATGCCCACGGCCTTTGGCGGCTTTCTTGCGGGCCTGGAACTGTCGCCTCCGGCCTCTTGTGGTCCTGCCTATTGGCACTTGGGGCTTTGCTTGTTGCCTGCATCTTGCTGCTTCCTGGTCCAGGCAGTTAACCCATCGACGGCCTGCGGTTGGATGCCCCTCCCTCCTGTTTGCTTGCTGCCTGCATCTTGCTGCCTGGTCCAGGCAGTTAAGCAAACAGGCCCTTGCAGCGTCGGCGCACGGGACCCTCTTCGCCCGCCTCCAACCTAGTCTCCTGGTTCTCAAATGACGAGAAAATCACGGGTTTTTTAATAATGAAATGAGACTCTATATTCATTACTAACGACAATGTACTACATGAGAATATATGTTCATTACTGTGTAATTTGGAGGTTAAAAAGGTTACTTGTTAATAATACTTTAGCAGCGAGGATGCTGCCAAGGATGGACGTGGTAGAGATATTAAACATTATCGCCTGCTGGAGCTGGTTGTTAAGGTCAGCTGTGCCGGGGTCAAATTAATCACATCACATCCAACCACATGCCTTTTCTCTCCAACGGAGACATCAAGCTCATAACTCACATGTTCATTAGCAATTAGCATGCTCATCTCATCCCATTAGCATGTTCATTAGCAATTAACAATGTCCACCATATTCATCAACAAAAAAGCGAACTCATCAGGAGGTGGTGCCTGAGCTCACGCAATTGAATACGACGACATCTTAGCGCTAACTTATAACAGACTACAAGAGGAAGAGGCTTCTCCTCCTCCTCTCCTGGCGAGGTTTCTGCTTCTCAGTCTTTCAGCCAAGCCAAGCAAAGCCCAGGCGTTGCTCCTCCTCCTCCTCCTCCCATCCATCCAAGGGAAGGGATGGGTGAGCCTGAGCCCGACGACGCCGTGCTCTTCGTCGGGGTGTCGCTCGTGCTGGGCATCGCCTCCCGCCACCTCCTCCGCGGCACCCGCGTCCCCTACACCGTCGCCCTTCTCGTCCTCGGCGTCGCGCTCGGCTCCCTCGGTAAGAGATGCGATTCCATTCCCCCCCGCCCTTCTCTTCCCGTACCTGCAATTCAGTCACTCATCTGCTACAGTGATAGTAAATAGTAAATACACTCTGATCACCATGAACAATTCTCTCCTTTTACTTTCCTCGCCTTCCAGAGTACGGAACACACCATGGTCTAGGCAAACTTGGAGCTGGAATTCGTATCTGTAAGTTCCTAATTCATCCTAATAAATACTTCAATTCATTCCACATCTAGGCGAGGTAAGGTGATCTACCTGCTTTTCCTTCTCTTACTTAATTATTAGAGTTATCCTTCCAATAAAATTATTAAATTGCAGGGGCCAACATAAACCCTGACCTTCTGCTGGCTGTTTTTCTACCTGCACTCCTCTTTGAAAGCTCCTTCTCCATGGAAATACACCAAATAAAGGTACACACTCTCTGTTTATCCATGCACCATGGAAAGCCATTCTAGTTTGGAATTACGGTTCATAACTCCCTGAAAAAGCAGATTGCTATGAAAAAGCCACTAATTAGTCTTATAAATTCTGTTGTGTGGGGTTCTCAATCTGTTGGGATACCTCCTGTATCTTGTGTAGTGCTGTATACTCAACCTGCAGCTGATGCATCATATTTGGTCCTCTGTTATCACCGCTTCTAATAAATAATAATGCTGGCTATGGATCTCTTCTGCTGTGATTTTCTTTAGTAGTCCACATATGTTTGTTGAGTGTAGACTACAATGCTTATTTTGCAGAGATGTATGGCACAAATGGTGTTACTTGCTGGACCCGGCGTTCTAATATCAACATTTTTACTTGGCGCTGCTGTAAAGGTATGTGCTTAGAGAGATGATGAGACATTATTTAATATATCCCAATGCTTCCTAACTGGTGTCCCACAGCTCACTTTTCCTTACAACTGGAGCTGGAAAATATCATTGTTACTTGGTGGACTGCTTAGTGCAACTGATCCTGTTGCTGTGGTTGCACTGCTAAAAGAACTTGGAGCAAGTAAAAAGCTCAGTACAATCATTGAGGGTGAATCCTTAATGAATGATGGGTAAGCTACTTGAACAAAATTGTGCAATCAGTAGTATTGGACTCTGGAAGAGGGTATGGAGATGAACCCTATAAACTGGAGTTCCTGTTCTAGTCACTACTAGGTCGAAAAAATATCCATGCTAAAACTAAATTTGAAAGTATTTGCAGAATCGTGCTAAAAACCAAAGCTGCCAAAGCTTTTATAGTCAATTGTCATATTAGAAACTGTCACACTATTTATATAAGTTAAAATCCGAAATTCAAGATTTTGTTAACTATGCACTGTCCTTATTTGAGCATACAGGACACCCTTGACTAGTTGCTATGGAATTCATTCTCCTCATTGTATGTATTAGTCATATTGGGGTAATGTGGTATATTAAGGATACCTCAAAATATTAAAATTTCAAGTTCAGTTATGAAATCTATAAGAGCTTCAATCATCCTAAATAACCACAAATTCTACAGGACTGCTATTGTTGTCTATCAGCTGTTCTATCGAATGGTGCTTGGAAGAACCTTTGATGCTGGCGCAATAATAAAGTTCCTGTCAGAAGTTTCACTTGGAGCGTATGTGGGATTTCTTTATTAAATTCAAAGTGAATTATATGTCTATGTGCTTATAATTCTAATTAGTATCTTCTTTGACCAGTGTTGCTCTGGGCCTTGCATTCGGAATCGTATCAGTACTGTGGTTGGGATTTATTTTTAATGATACAATCATAGAGATTGCGCTTACTCTTGCTGTCAGCTATATAGCTTTCTTCACTGTAAGGCCATGCCACTTCAGGAGTCCTTACTTCCCTCTATTTTCTCAGAGGCTTTGCTGTTGTTAATGTTCATTTATATCAGGCACAAGATTCACTGGAGGTCTCTGGTGTTTTGACTGTCATGACACTGGGAATGTTAGTAAATTTGTGCTGACAAATAGTTTTGCATTTTTAATACTACTACTCTTGTATTAACCATGTCACTTGGGCAGGTTCTATGCAGCTTTTGCAAAAACTGCTTTTAAGGGCGAAAGTCAGCAAAGTTTACACCATTTCTGGTATGTTAGAGAAACAAGTCACTCTATTATCAACGGACATAAATATTCTTGACAAATTCTTGACCTAGTAGTTGTGTATCTGTTCCGTGTATTCCATAAGTTTTTTATGCTGTTCATGTTTACTTTCTTTCAGCATTACTTCAACAGGATTACTATTTAAATCTATGTGCTGTTGTAAAGGCACAGCTTTATTGTCAGCGTCCAAGTGCCAGCTTTTTTTAGCACCTACTTTAACAATGATTTGTTAAATCTCCTTAGCATAGAACTTCATCATTTATGTCCTAGAACATTTAGCAGCATTTGAATAAATCGTATGCTTTGGAGCCCTCCACTTAAAACTTCTTAATGCAGTGAAACAGTACTCCTGTGTGTCCAAGAAAAAATATATTCATGGTGGTCATTGAACTTGCGACATGGGTTGGGTCTCTGTACTCCTACGATGCACAATAACATGAGATATCTTAATTTTCCCAGCTGGTTCCCTCCACTTGCTATATTGGAGCAAGGGGCTTTGACCTGCAAAATTAGCTGCCAAGGCTATGTCAACTTTTCTGAAACCTAGCTAATCACTATAAAACCAAAAGTAAGCCATATTCTCAGCCCTCTTCCTCGAATCCTGCTTTTCTACCCCGAGCAGGCCAAGCCAGTGCCAGAGATGAAGCAAGTGGCGTGGATGACTAATGTTACCAGCTTTTTTCTTTTCCTTTTGTTGGGTGGGTTGGGGGTGAGGGGGTGACGGAGGGGGGGGGGGGGGTTGTTCGAGGGGAGAGGGTGGTCAATGTTTGCTACTCCTTAAGCGTTCATCTCATAGGTCCTGTGTGCCAAAGCAAGGTTGAGTCATGGTAGTGGAATTGGAACTACTTAATACTTATTGCACTTCAGAAACTAATTCGAGGGTCCTCCCTGCTATTTATTAGCAATTTTAATCTGGACCTGTAACCAACAAAAAGTAAACTAATAAAACCATAAAAATACACAAGCATTATTATCAAATGTTCGCATGGAATTATTCCGTCAGCACTCATAGTGTCACTGAATGCCTACCCTAGTTTTGTTGATGAATAATTTGGCCATTGTTATTTTCTAGTACCTTGCAATCTTCTCAGTTGACACTGAATTAAGGTAGCCTAATCTTGATATTATTTGATACACATCAAATAATGGACTCTTTTACTTCTTTAAGTTATGTACATGATCATGTATATATTCTATAAGATAGTCCTTTATTTTTATGATATTTTAGTATATATATCTGATCTGAGTTTCATGTTTGCTTGCTGTTTTTCTTGTATTCAGGGAAATGGTTGCTTACATTGCAAACACACTTATTTTTATACTGAGGTATTGGCAGCTCTTCTGTACATGTGGGAAAAATATTATTTGATTTTTCTGTTTATGTCCAGCTGATCCAAACTTCTAGGTGTTTTGATTGTATGCTTCATAACGACACATCTGTAAAATTTCTTACTTGTGAATCCCCTTCAGTGGGGTTGTTATTGCAGATGGTGTTCTACAAAATAATGTCCATTTTGAGACGCATGGTATGCATCATGTACCCCCTGAAATGTCTTCTGCTGTTTGGTGGATTTATTTTTGAGGCTCAAAATTGATTATTTAAAGTTCAAAATTTATTGAAGACCCAACGCAACTATTTCAGTTTTTCATGAATACACAAGGATGAGCTCTCATTTGTGCTTAGCTCAGGCTTTGATGCAACATATAGATATCCACCTGAATTAATTAACATCATCTCAGCTTTGCCCATAACCATTGACACCTTTGTTGCTTCAAAATCTCTGGAAAAACCTTGGTGAACTAAAGAAAAATTTACTTTTCTAGTTCTGATAGTGAGTTATTCCATGTTCATCATAGTGGAATGAATAACATGCTGTTAATGTGCTATTAAAGATAATAGGATCCCTCTGCCCTGCTGCTGAATTTTGGTGCCATAGGATTGCACTTCTTATTCAACTGCAATCAGCCGATCCTTCAAACACTTGGCATTTGATTAGTAAAAAAACTTGAACGTTTCATCTTGGGTTAGATACCATTGCTACAAAATCATGTTTTTCATATGATTCAAGTGTTACAATTTGATAATATTTCTTAGTTCTGATATGAGCTTTCTGTACTATGAGCTTAATTCTATTAAACCTCATTATGTGTACATTCATTTTATCTCTTGGCTCTTGTAGGCACTTCGTGGGGCTTCCTTCTTCTGCTCTATGTCTTTGTGCAAATATCCCGACTTATAGTTGTTAGTGCTTTGTACCCATTGTTGCGTCACTTTGGGTATGGGTTGGACTTGAAAGAGGCCATGATTCTTGTTTGGTCAGGGCTGCGAGGAGCTGTTGCTCTGTCACTATCGTTATCTGTTAAGGTAAGTTAGTTTCATTTGTGTACCAATGAACCCTTTCATTTGTGCTTCATTTTCAAGTACATTAGTCTACTACAGAGTTTTCTAACGCATTTATTGGAATACTTTTAATAGCGTACCAGTGATGCAGTTCAACCTTATATTAAACCGGAAGTTGGAATGATGGTATGCCCCTTTTTGTGTGTGAAAGTGCCAAATATCTAGTTTTGGACTTTGCTAATGTTATATCTTATGCAGTTTGTGTTCTTCACTGGTGGCATCGTGTTTCTAACATTGATTTTTAATGGTTCAACCACACAATTTTTGTTACGTATGCTTGGCATGGACAAACTGTCAGCCACAAAGGTTAGCTTCACAAATTGCCATCTACCAATTCCAGCTTGGTATTTAGGTTTTGCTTGTTTTAGAAATCTTTTGAGTTTCATTTATATCCATCTGTCCTCTATCTTCGACTAATTATTACTTTATTAGTGAAGTACCCATCTGTCCTCTATCTTCGACTAATTATTACTTTATTAGTGAAGTGGTGAAGGCAATGTTTTATGTGCTGCCACTTAGCCTAATGCCTTCAATATATCAAGGTTAACGGTCACCAGTTGACTCACAAAAGCTAGACTTAACTCTAGAATATCCAAGCCTCCAAGGGGGAAAAACGTGGAGAGACCAATTAAACTCTAGATGCTATCGATGAGGCAACAAAGAGAAGAATAGATTATCCCATATTCCTAGTTCTCTTCTACAATATTTTTCCATAGGACACCACGTGCACAGATTAAGAAAGTACTAGTTTCAAGAAAAAAAACAATGTGAAATGACCGTCCTTGCACCTACTAAATGCCATAGTACGATAATTTCTCTTGTACCAGAGCATGTTATTGGGGTTAGTGAGTGGAAATATTGCAATAACTAATCCTTTATATCCTCAATGGACAAACATTGTGGAACGTTTTCTGCCGAGGCCATTGACAAATATTGTGGAATGGAGGGAGTAGTGCTGTTATGAATAGAATTTGTATTCAATAATAGCTCCATGAGGTAATAGATAGGAGTACATGAAAAAGAGATGTAAAGGACTCTACACTGTTAACACCCCCTCCCCCTCTGAAATAGAAGACATATGCAATAGGGTTTCATTTGAAACAGTTGACAGTAAGGGCCTGTTTGGCATGGCTCCAACTCCAAACTCCAGTCTAGAGCTGAGTGGGGCCAGCCAAACACCCCTACTCCACAAAATTTGTGGAGCAGCCCAACTCCATGGAGTTGGTTGAGCTGTAGTTCATTCTTTTGGAGCACCCCTTTTGCAACTCCAGGTTAGACATAATGCAAAAAACTAATACATTCAACTCTGCAAAAATTTCATCAAAGCATGGAGCCTTAGTGACCAATGAATCTAGGTGAAGAAGTGCAAAAGAAAGCATAGAAGCTGAGTTATGGCGATGACAACAAAAGAAGAGATTGCGCAAAATAAAGACAATAAGAGATTAGCCAAAACGAAAGGCAAGCACAAGGAAAAAACAGCTGACTACCAAGAAATACGTGGACTTGCATGGCAAAGATGAACACAATGAGATATTTGACTTGGATGGACACAACAGAAGAAAGGCTATGAAGAGAGAGCTAAAGATAGCCACAGTAGAAGCATGGTAGGCTCGCAGCACGGCTATCAGCCAAAGGACCGTCACAGGCTCACTGCTCCATATGAAGCAATACGATTTAGCTGCCCCCAAGAAGTGCTGTTGATGAGGCACGACGTAGTGACGCGAAGAACAATGAGGCCTCACCCGAGAATTGAAGACAGTCCCCGAAGGTGAGCGACAGTGGAAGATTGAAAAAAACCCTTAAAGCTAACCCATCTCAGATACCATGTTATGAATAGAACTTACATTGAATTATAGCCTGATGGGGGCAACATACAGGAATACACATCCCTCCCTCCCTCTCTCTGACAACGTTCCCCAAACCAAATGTAATCCCAAGTGATTAACAAAGGTAGCTGAAAATCAAGGGCAACTGATTTCCCCTCTTTAGCTGGAAATATCATAACATGCTGATCTGTTGCTATGAAGAAAACGACCACCAAAACATTGGGTTCCATTTGGATGCTATAATTCCTCTCTGAACAAGACTAATATTACACTTATTTGTGAAAAGTGGATTAATAATTTTGCATGCTTTGTTCAGGATTCCTTTGTCACTATCATTAAGGAAGCCTCTTCATTCACCAACTTCTAGCTGTCCCAGATTGTTACTGATTTATTGCTTCCATAAGCACAACTAGTGCTCATTTATGAATATATGTTCACTTCAAGCTCCAGATAAAGACTAATATGTTTTTTTGCAGCTTCGCGTATTGAAGTATACAAGATATGAAATGCTAAACAAAGCATTAGAGGCTTTTGGTGAGCTTAGGGAAGATGAGGAACTAGGACCTGCTGACTGGGCTACTGTAAAGAAACATATCACATGTTTGAATGACTTGGACGATGATCCAGAGCATCCCCATGATGTTGGTGACAAAGATGACCACATGCATACCATGAATTTAAGAGATATTCGAGAGAGGCTTTTGAATGGTATGTTATCGCT
The DNA here is from genome assembly GCF_005286985.2 of Setaria viridis. Lineage (NCBI taxonomy): Eukaryota > Viridiplantae > Streptophyta > Magnoliopsida > Poales > Poaceae > Setaria > Setaria viridis. The sequence continues at coordinate 50,199,795 of NC_048265.2, forward strand.
TATCATTTTACTGATGAAAAATATTGTGTAAAGGTATTGAAGTGATGTATTAACATATCCAATCAGCATAGGTTCTCTTCCCTTTTGTGATTAAGGCCTTTTATAAATATTTTCTTAGGCTTAATGTAATTTATTTTCATAACCCTTTTAGTTAACTTATTCTATGACCACTGGTACTATTCACATGCGGCTCCTAGAGTGGATATCTGCGGCGAGTTAGTGATACTTAGCTTCGCAAAAAAAGAAGAATTAGTGATACTTAGGCTTCAAGGTTGGACCCTATTAGAGTATGTATACTCATGTTTCTTGTACACCAAGCCTATATGGCTATATATATGAAAGGTCACCCCCCCTCCAAGGGCGTGCGGTGTTTCCTATCTCTCTACATGGTATCATGAGTCCGGGTACCCCCTGATTCGTCCACCCTTCTGCTGCCCTAGCCGCCGTGCGCTTCGCACGCGTGCCACCCACCAGCAACACCGATCCTCCTGGCACCGCCTTCTCCACCCCCTGCCGATCCAATCTGATCAGCAGGCCTTCTCCTTCCTCCCCTGCATGGCAACGTTCAGGCCCCTCCAAGTGAATTTTTGAACACAAATTTCACTCAGATGACACTCTGGCTCGGCACAAGGCGCGTTGGGTAGACTGTGGATTCTCTCAGCATTATGGGATTGACTATGACGAGACATTCAGCCCGGTCGTGAAGCCCGCCACCATACGGATTGTTCTGAGCATTGCTGTCTCTTGTCAGTGGCCGATTCATCAGCTTGATGTGAAGAAAGCCTTTCTCCATGGCCATCTTCATGAGACCGTCTATTGCCAACAGCCTCCTGGATTTGTTGATCCTTCAGCGCTAGATCATGTGTGCCTACTGCAGAAGTCGCTCTATGTGCTTAAGCAAGCTCCTCGCTTCTGGTAGCAGCGGTTTGCCACTTATATTCACCAGGTGGGATTTGTACCATCGCCCTCCGACACATCGCTGTTTGTCTTCATGGATGGTGCCAGTATTGCATACCTGCTGCTCTATGTCGACAACATTGTTCTCACTGCCTCATCTGTAGACGTGCTTCATCAGATCATCACTCGACTCCACTCGGAGTTTGCCATGACCGATCCTGGGGTCCTCCACCACTTTTTTGGCATCTCAGTCACTCGCACCTCCGATGGCTTGTTCCAGCGACAATATGCAGTTGATCTTCTCCAGCGCGCCGGTATGGCTGACTGTCATCCCACGTCGATGCCAGTGGACAGCAAGTCCAAACTCTCTGCTGCTGATGGTGCCCCCATTACTAATTCATCGGAGTACAGGAGTCTTGCCGGAGCCCTTCAGTATCTTACTTTGACTCGCGCTGATTTGGCCTATGCTGTTCAACAAGTCTGCCTCTTCATGCATGATCCGCGTGAGCCTCATCTTGCATTGGTCAAGCGTACCCTTTGCTATGTGAAGGGCACATTGGACGCTGCTGGTCCCGTTGATTCTCTCATGGCCTATTCAGATGTGGATTGGGCAGGCTGCCTCGACTCGCGGTGCTCCACTTCTGGCTACTATGTCTACCTCGGCGATACTTTGGTGTCTTGGTCCTCCAAATGCCAAACCACCGTCTCCTGTTCCAATGCAGAGGCGGAGTACCGGGCTGTGGCTCATGCAGTTGCTGAGTGCTGTTGGATGCGCCAGCTCCTTCAGGATCTTCATGTTCCTATTGCTTCTGCGATGGTTGTCTACTGTGACAATGTGACCGCTGTCTATATGACCGCCAATCCCGTCCATCATCGTCGCACAAAGCATATAGAGATTGATATCCACTTCATCCGTGAGAAGGTCGCGCTCGGGTAGGTCCGTGTTCTCCACATCCCCTCAGCGCATCAGTATGCGGACATCATGACAAAAGGTCTCCCTACAGTTGTTTACTGACTTTAGGACCAGTCTTGGCGTTCGCCTAACTCCCCTTGCGATTGCGGGCGGGTATTAGAGTATGTATAGTTGTATATGTGTTGTACTCATGTTTCTTGTACACTAAGCCTATATGGCTATATATATGAAAGATCATCCCCCTCCAAGGGCGTGCGGTGTTTCCCTATGTCTCCACAGACCCCCTTTCTCGTGTAAAAGTGATAATCATTTGAACATTTGATGTTTTCTATGGGGAGATCAAAACATGGAAGGTATAATTGTTTTGCTAGATCTTCCAGTCATTTGGAGTTAAAAGTTGTTATTTTTATTTTTTCTATAATTAGAATGCAAGAAGAAATATACAAATTTTGGTGACCTTAGAGCATTTACGATTGGTACGAGGAAATATCCTCCGACTGGCCTGCCAAAGGAGAGTGTTGTAGCATTGATGCTCAGACCTGTACCCATGCACATACAGCTTAATTGCTCTAAGGTTTCCTTATCCATACCTTCTTATTGAAATGATAAAGTGAAAAATACTGTTATATTCACCATTTCTTGTTGACATTAGCCTATTGGAGCAGCTTACTAGTTACAAAAACAACAAATCCTTTTTGTCCCATTTTTCATAGCTGAGTTTTAGGCCCTTCCACCTTTGTAGCTTGATGATACATCATCTGTCTTCTAAATGAATTGCTACGTTGCTAGTGATAGTATTGTTGGCATGAGCTTGGCATGGCGCAGCAGCATCAACCAGAAGCAGCACTTATCTTTAGTTTGTTTAGATTGGTTTGTTAGAGAGATAAGATTTGTTAGGAAGATAAGGTTAGTAAGTTCAGGTTGTTTAGTTTTCTAAATCAGTCGGTTAACCAAATCCATAACATTTGGGCCTCCGTTATTTTGATATATTTTCTTTTGCTGAGAAATCTTTTATCTGTTTGATATGTCTGGAGATGTGACTGATGTCCATTTGCCCTTCAATTTTTACACCCTTCTCATTGCATTATGTATTTATCCATAAACTGTTTGCTTACTGTTCCCTCAATGGTTCTATCTCCTATAGTTATGCAACTTAGTAAGTGTTGTTATGAATGTTTATAGAGGAGACAATTTATTCGCACATATTTTTGAACAGGTGTGCAAGCCGCTTACTGGGGAATGCTTGAAGAGGGACGAATAACTCAAGCTACGGCAAATATTCTGATGAGATCGGTTGATGAAGCTATGGATCTTGTTTCCAGACAACCATTATGTGATTGGAAAGGTTTAAAGTCCAATGTCCAGTTCCCGAATTACTATAGGTTCCTTCAGATGAGCAGGTTGCCACGAAAGCTTGTCACATACTTCACAGTTGAAAGATTGGAGTCAGGATGTTACATCTGTGCTGCATTTCTTCGTGCTCACAGAATTGCAAGGCGGCAGTTACATGATTTTCTTGGTAATGTATTGGGAACTCTTGATATGTTCTTTCCTTCAAATTACCTGTTATTTCTTTGTGGTGCAAAAAGAGGGGGAAAAAATCTAAGTGCTAATTGCATATGAGATTTACATGTGCGGTGGACATATTGTTCTGTAGGTGTACATTGTTTTTGACCTGTAGATCATAAATGGCAAGAGAAAGCAGACTTTAAGAAGGGTTTACCTTTACCATAAAATCTGTTAAATCATTTAATTGTCAAACTGACTGTGACTTATACCGGAGAGCTTTATTGATCTAGTGGATAGGAACAATGGCGAGGTTGGCCCAGTTCTACCTCCATTGGGGCTCTGAACCTTGGAGACTAATCCTTGCTTAGCAAACTCAATTGTCTCTCTGGCTTATATAAGGCCGATCCTAACAAACTCACTAAAAACCAAAGGATAACAATGGCCTAAGACTCTGCCGCTGACAAACTGAATTCGACTGCTAGTTTTGTGGAGCTGCAGCCGACTTCTTGTTGTGTCGCTTGTGCTGGTAGGTGCGCCCAACAAAGGTGTCCACAACACAAACTATCAGGTCATTTGGGGTGACAGAGCCCTCTTCACTGCAAAACCACTTTATAGGCCGGAATTGTTGATGGGTCAAACTATGTTAGCTCAATGAGGACGAACCTGGAGGAAGTTCAATTTATGTTTCAGTTACTTCGAAGATTGAAAATGTCATTCCTTTATGGTTTTGGATGCATCCACCTTTTATTCTGTTTTGTAGATAACCTGACTTCAATCTGCTGATATGATGCTAATGCCCTTCAACTTCCCTATTTATTATTTGTTGTCTTATTCTCTCGTCAGGTGATAGTGAGGTTGCAAGAATTGTTATTGATGAAAGTAATGCTGAGGGAGAGGAAGCTAAAAAATTCTTGGAAGATGTTCGAGTTACATTTCCACAGGTTTGTGGTTACAATGTGCTTCTGTCATTTCATTCAACTGCTGTGGTACCTTCAGTTCCTACATGAAATCTTCATAAAATATTCACATATCAGTTTTATTTTTCATAAAACATGGGGAATAAAGTGCAAAACCAATATAGTAACGAAGAGAAAGATCATTGCATAAACAAACTGATAAATTGCACTATCAGATTTTGAAACTTTGCCCCCAATTTTCAGGTGCTGCGTGTGCTAAAGACACGGCAAGTCACATATTCCGTATTGACACACTTGAGTGAGTATATTCAAAACCTCCAGAAGATTGGGTTGCTGGAAGAGAAGGAAATGGTCCATTTAGATGATGCTTTGCAGGTAGATGGAATATGCAACTTATCATTTGTTATTCTCCCTCTGGAAACAGTTTGCAAATTGCAATAAATATTCTAAACTCCAGTAAGCTAATTGACTTGGCAGACGGACTTGAAGAAGTTGAAGAGGAATCCACCGCTAGTGAAAATGCCAAGAGTTAGTGAGCTTCTAAACACTCATCCTTTGGTAGGCGCACTGCCGGCTGCTGCACGTGATCCTTTGCTAAGCAATACAAAGGAAACTGTACGAGGACATGGCACAGTCCTATACCGGGAAGGCTCAAGGCCAACTGGTATATGGCTTGTTTCTATTGGTGTAGTAAAGGTCTGTTTGTGCCTCAACAACACTGATGCATCTTGGTTGGCGTCTGTTCCGATTTTGTTCTAATGTGCTTATGACTTCCCCCCCCCAACAGTGGACAAGTCAAAGATTAAGCAGAAGGCATTCCTTGGATCCAATTTTATCACATGGAAGCACTTTGGGTCTGTATGAGGTGCTGATCGGAAAGCCCCATATATGTGACATGATCACAGATTCCGTGGTACATTGTTTCTTCATCGAAGCTGAAAAGATAGAGGAGCTGCGTCAGTCAGATCATTCAATTGAACTTTTCCTGTGGCAGGTAATACAGTACTGATTTACATAGTGAAGTTTGCGTCAGAATCTGTATCTAATGGCGCTCAATCGAATGGAAATCGCAGGAAAGCGCTCTGGTCATTGCCAGGCTCTTGCTTCCTCAGATATTTGAGAAAATGGCAATGCATGAGATCAGGGTTCTTGTTGCTGAAAGGTCGACGATGAACATATACATCAAGGGGGAAGACATCGAACTTGAGCAGAATTACGTTGGCATTTTGCTGGAAGGATTCTTGAAGACCAGGAGCCAGCTGATCACGCCTCCTGGGGTGCTTCTGCCATCAAATGCTGACTTGAGCTTATTTGGACTCGAGTCCTCAGGTTTCCAAGCAATCCTCTCACCTCCTCATATACGTTCAAAAGAAAAAAAAAGGGAGAAAAAGAAAGGATTCTGAGTTTTTTTTTCATGCTTGCAGCCGTGAATCATATAGACTACTGTCATAATGCACCCAGCTACCAAGTGGAGGCTAGAGCGCGGATCATCTTCTTCGATATGGTCAGGACCTCCGAGGCAGAGGCCGATCTTCAGCGAAGCGTGTCGCTGCTGTCTCACGGCCATGAGCCACCACGAAGCGTGTCGCTGCTGTCTCACGGCCATGAGCCACCACCACGGACAATGAGCAAGGAGCACAGCGGCTTGCTGTGTTGGCCAGAGAGCTTCAGGAGGTCCCGGGGAGGCCACAGTGCCAGCCTAGCTGAGATCAGAAACCAGCCGGGTAGCTTCTCTGCCAGGGCGCTGCAGCTGAGCATGTACGGCAGCATGGTGAACCTCACCTCTGGCCAGCAGGGTCACCGGCGGCAGAAGCCCCATCGCATGCCGGCGGCGAACCATAGGCACAGCTCTTCCTACCCCCGGGTGCCGTCGAGGCCATCCAACACGCGGCCTCTGCTCTCCGTGCAGTCGGAGGGTTCCAACATGAAGCGAGTGGCGGCGCCGAAAGACGCCACTGCTGGCGAGGCCACAACTGCTGCTCCAGCGACCTCCGCAGGCCAGCAGCAACGGACGGCGGTGCAAGACGACAACTCGAGCGACGACTCCGGCGGGGAAGAGGTCATCGTCAGAGTCGACTCTCCCAGCATGCTCTCTTTCCGTCAGTCCGCCGCCGCGGTTCATTCGCCGCCACCGCCGCCGCAGGACCAGTAACATTGTTTTGTCCTGTAACATGAGCGCATCGTTGCTGCGTGTATTGTATAGCAAAAGTAAAAGGGACACATTCTTCTCCCTTCACTTTGTATTGATACTCTGCTAAGTAGGGACATCTCCATGCTGTATATGCAGGGCCTTTTGGAATCCTGGTTACATGGATTCTGATACATTTTTTCCCATTGAAATTCCTGGAAAAATTCCTACGATACCAATAATGACATGATGTAAAAAGCGCACTGCAAGAGGCACATGACAGACTCATTTTTATTGGACCTGAGTAGCCCGGCTGATAAGAAGCCTTTCCCCCCGATTAACTTACGAGACCCCGACCTACAATCAGGTTCAGATACATACATCAGGATTCATCATCTTCCAAGGACTAAGACACTGCCCTGTGGCTGATGCTGGTAACAGAGGGACAAAAACTCAAAATATACATCAAGAACAGCTAGGTCAGCAGCCGACGATGTTAAGCCACGGTTCGCCCATAGCATATCCCAGCAAGGTAGAGGTTCTTAGCCCACTTCTCCTGTGATGCGACAGCCAAAGGAGCAAGTAAGAAAAAAACACACTAGTAAGGCTAAACCAATCTGCATACAACAACAGCTCGTGTGTCCTACCTTGACATGTTGACTGGGAAACTGTGTAGTCCGCAGAGTCTCTTGTGTCTCATCTCTTGGGCGACGCCTTGGCTTGCTTAGGATCAGCGCAGATTGGTCCATTGTGGCAGCCATAGCGGTAATACGATAGCCATTGTCCCAGCGTCTATGGATGCCCTCGCTTGGGTAGAGGAAGTCCAATTCCACAACCTGCAAGAGTTGCAATGTTTTAAGTACAATGAGATCAAGGCACAAGGCACTTTGAGGCTATTCCATGAATCAAATACCAGACCTAACTAGAGTGAAAGTGCACCTAAGCAACGTTTAGAAAATCACATTACTATCGGAACACTTTTACTGTCCTATGCAAATAGTGCAGCATGAACGAAAATATTAAAACCTCTAGGACAAGATGTTGTCTACTGTATATGGAGTTTAGCATCTGTGCAAACATCTCACCTGCTCAGAAAATCCAGCACTGCGGGACATGACTATAGCCCATCGACTGCCTGATGTTGCCATTGAAGTCACGTGAAAACCTTCCTTCCACTTCTTGTTTATCCATTTAAACGGGAAGGAATCACTGACTTTGTAAGACTGCTGTGTATATGGTGTGCCTGGTCATCATTAAATAGACAAAGTGACAAACATACTATGTTAGGGGACCAGCTAAATAACTACTCCTTCCGTTCCAAATTGTAGGTCATTTTAGCTTTTTTAGGTTCATAGATATTATTATGCATCTAGATATAGTGTACGTCTAGGTGCATAATAATATCTATGAACCTAGAAAAGTCAAAATGATATACAATTTGGAACGGAGGGAGTATATCTATGAAATACGGCAGTTGTAACCAAGGGAGGGAGTATATCTATGAACGGAGGGAAAAGGATAAGCACCAAGGGATTGACAGGTAATTCAGATGATAAGTATATCAAGGGTGTTTGAGCAGATACTGATCCTGCTGTCAAGCAACTGGCGAGGCCTTAAGTTCAAAGTGTTTTTTTCCCTCTTTGTTGCTCAGGTTTACTTTTGGTACATTATAAACTATAGGGAAAAACATGGAGTAGTCACAGATATACTGCAGCTGTCTAGTACAGGCAGAAAAGAAAGGGATAAGCATGTAATGAACATATATGCAGCAACAGCAACAACAAGTCCTATTTGCCCCAAGCAAATTGAGGGTAAGGTAAGTCACAAGAAAAATATCGATACCTTTGGACATCACTACAAGAGAACTTCCATTGTTGGAGCCAGCAACAGAACTGATGTAGAAACTTTTATCCCACTGTTCCATAATCCATTCCTGTTCTTGTGCAAAAATTGAGAACGGCGAAAAAGAGTGAATTACATGAGGTGCAAATGGGAAGGTCCTACCTTATGAAGAAAGTGTGGAGACAGCTCATAGACTTGAGCTGTGAAGCCAGTTCCTGCATCCATAATGATTGCCCAAAGATTTGCACATGATGATATTGAACTTATCAACAAACCATCCTCATTTCCTTTCTCCACATGTTGTGCTAACCTTGTGTCAGCCACATTATAGTGGTACCTATCAATGGCAAAACTTAATCAGCCTTTTATACTGACAAAACACACATAAAGGTGGTTGTGCATCCATGAATCTAAAAGACGATAGAAGATATAAACTACATTCAGTCTTGCCATGAGTGTTTCAACTTGGTTCCTTTCACTGAATCAGATTCTTTTTTTAAAAAAAATTATAATCCAAATAGTAAAAATAGAGCTTGCTTTAAAAAGAAAATCAGAACAATACAGAGTGCACCATGCTAATATAACTCTGCATGGATACTTGAAACAGAATATACATACAGAAGCAAGTTAGCTTGATAATAAAACACTGACCTCTGTTTCATAGGTGACCTTGAATTGTATACTGAAATCCACTGTGTTGCCGGAGCACCCAACCGAATCTTCTTTTTCACATGGCCATCATCATCATTAAGCAACCTGGCACGCTTCTGCCCTACCTGCAGGGTGAACGTGTCCCAAAAAAAAGAATATATAAACTGGTATCTATATTTTTCAGGTTCATTTCACTTAAACTCAAATAAGTATGTGATGCCTGAAACGAACCTTTTGGGCTCCATCAGTATTGATAGGCCTGATAGAAGGGTTTGGTCCAATTAAGCTATCAAACAAAGAAATCAATTTGGAATAGTTTGGCTCCTCATCAAACTTCATGTTGACAACAGTTTCGAGAAACTGTTTGAAAGGTTGAGGACATATGCCGCAAAGGCTCTCAGGTGAGGTACTCATCTTCCTCTTGCACACCAAAAATGATTTATTATCACCCTGTAAATACAAACCCACAAAAAAAGGAAGTTAAATGGTCGAAACAAGACCACTCAAGAAAAATGGCTCTGAATGGAGACTGGAGAGAGAAAGATAACAGATTAGACAGTAAGATACCTGGTATCCTTGCCATGGCAACCTGCCCCTATGAAGAAATACTAGTGTATAGGCAAGTGATTCCAAGTCATCCCTCCTGCTAGCAGTTCTTCCTAAATGTGCATGGACACTAGCATATCTTACTGTTCCTCTAGATTATAAAGGCAAAAGAGAAGTTTAGACAGAGAACTAATATCATATTGAGCTGACAACTATGAAACATAGACGACAAAGCGACAAACCTAAAGGCATCGGGACGTTGATCATAACCAACATGCTGTCCACTAGCAGCATCTCTCCACTTTGTTGCTGGCAAGTGAAAATTAACACATAAGCAGTTAAGATGATCAACACTGCCACCAGTAGTCTAAGAAAGGGAGGCGATTTCACCAGAATAATGCAAGTGAATAACATATTGGTCGGTACCGGCTTGTTTACCTAATCCAAGATCCACAAGATAAAGTTTCTTTTCTTGAGGCGTTGAAGGCTGACCCAGAAGAAAGTTCTCAGGTTTGACATCTCCATGCACATATCTGAAAAGAAAAAAAATAGAAGCATAAAAAAATGCCTGATGAATTAAACATAGCTGTTAGGCAACCTTGAGATGTCTGCCTACCCTTTAGAATGCATGCTTTCCAAGATGGAAATGGACTCCACGGCAATGCAGGCCACCATTTCCGATGACATGCTGGAAGTTTTCATCACAAGTTATTACAAACAGGAAGGGGAGAAAAGAAAGAAAATTTCAAGGAAAGAGAAGTACTGGGAGAGGTGGTAGAGTTGAGGAACTCACGATTGGCCTAATGAATTCCAAGAATCCCACAAGCTAGGCCCCAGCATATCCATAATCTGAAAAAAGGAACCAAATAAATTAGAAGCGGCATCCATCCATCGCAGATTAGCAGCTGCTTGCAGGAGGCGGCAGGCAGAAAGGAGAAGAATGGTACCATGACATAGTAGTCACCCTGGCGGCCTTTATAATGCACCTTGGGCACGCCGTGCGTGCCTCCTAGAGCACTGATGCATCAATGAAAGGCAAGCACATACAAAGGTCATTATCAGTAACGTAGTAGAACGGCAGCATTGCCTGCGGTTGGTGGTGGAAGAGGAAGGCAACTTACGTGTAGACTTGCCATTCGCATGGAGGGCCGTAGCTACAGCCCTTGCTGCTAGTGTGCTCAAATTTGATGGCAACCTCTTGGGCAGCGGAAGCCGAGGAGCGTGCAGCGTGGGCAGCAGTTAGGCGTCGGCCAAGAAAGACATGGCCGAAGCCACCTTTGCCCAGCTTCCTCTCGACCTTGTACTCGGGGGATCCTCCGACCTGGACCTGGTAAGGGGATCCTCAATCAGAACCATCAGGCATGGATCTATCTAGAAACAAAGGAAAGAGGAGTATATAGATAGATACGGACGGTGTCGGGGAAAGGCGCGGTGTTGGCGTCGTCGTCGTCGTGGGCGGCGGCGGCGTTGTTGGCGCTAAGTCCGCCGCTGTCGGCCATCCTGTTCCTCTGGTGGGGGTGGGTGGGGTTTGGTTTGGTCTTGTGATCTTCCCACAAGGAACGGGGTTGGGGTTTGGGTCAGGACGGCGGGGTGCGGGGGCATGGCGGCGGCGCCATGGAATCGCGGCGGAGCATCATCTATCTATTTTGAAGATGGTGGAGCGATCAATCGGTCGATCGATCTACGACATAATAGGTAAGATTGAGTTGTACTAGGTTTGAGCAGCAGCAAACTCGCAATCGATGGATTGGGGATTCCAGCTTGAACTTTACTTTACTTTACCTGGTGGAACGCCGCGGCCTCTGCGCGGCTCCGCCCGGGCTTCCGAGGAGCAGGAGAGGCGAGGGGGAAGGGGATTGATCGATCTGATTCGGATTGCGCTGCGGGGATGCGGATTGCGGCTGCCCGACACAGACAGCAGCACAGCGCGCAGCGAGACGTTCCTGCTGGCTGCTGCGGTGGGAAAAGAAAAGGAGAGAGAATTGCCAAAAGCCCCCTTCTGAGCTCAAAATGATCCGACGGTGCTCTTGATCATTCGCCACGGAATCAAGATCACAACAAGAAACCAACTTGCCCAACATTGATTGATAGAACGAAACAAGGGAAAACGTCAGGCAAATTATAAGCAACTCTTCAGTGCATACGTTTTACATTACAACGGATGGATGGATATCAAAGAAAGCAACTCCTCACCAAACCTATACAACACCAACAAAGATCATTGCATTGCCAATGCCAAAAAAGTAAAAAAAAAAAAGGAACAGCAATAATCACCAGCAAATGCCATGTCATCATCATTAAAATGAAAAGAAGAAGAAGAAGGGGAAAAAAAAACACTAGCCGGAGCACACCCTTCCTTCCACTAGCTTTGCCTTTGTTAGACACAAACACAACCCACGATATGTAGGCAGGATGGCTTCTTCCACAATGCCATCTTCTCCCGGATCAGGAGAGGCTCCTTCCTTGTCACCACTCCTAATCAACCAAGGTGTCACATGTTGCGTGCTGAGCCGCTCCGAGGTAAACTCCTGAGTTAAAATGCACGCAATATTGGTCAACCGAAAAACAATACTAGCCCCTCATTCTTCACCAGCTCTAGATAACAAAGTACCTGCCAGGTGGGAGCTGCGAACTGTTGGCAGAGCCACTTGAACTACCAAACCGTTTCGCTCGGTTATCCTGCTCTTTCTCCAAACGCGTAGCTGCCAACTCCTTCTCCATAGCAGCTAACTCACGCCTCGATTTCTTCGCCTCTGACTCCATGGCTTTTGTCAAAGTATCTACTTTCTTTGCCAACATCTGTACAGCGCATCACTTTATTACAAGGAGGCAACAAAAACAAAGGAACAACTAGACAGATATAAGCATTTTCTCGAAACTTAACTTACCTCAACTGCATCATCCTTGTCTTTCAGGCTTTGATCCTTTTCATGGCACGCCTTCCTTAGGGCAATGACCTCCTTTTGCACAAAATCATATAGAGCACCTGACACCAAGTCCTCCGACTCAGCAGATGCAAACTCATTACACTTCTCATCTGAGTTGCTGGACTCCTTATCTTCACTGGAATCGGTAGATACGTTCATACCGTTCCCGTTTACAAGGCCCTTATAGCGTTCAAGTGATCTACAGCCTCCATCGAAAGATTTGGATGCCCCTTTCGCATGGTTAACTAGAGTTGTTGTGGTAGACACTGATGATCTCATCTGGAATGATGGGCGTTTTGACAGAAAGCCATTGGCCTTGGATAAACCATCAGCACCACCAATAGACTGGCGGCGCGTGGTACTGACATTGGTCCGGGATGTAGACATCCTCAATCCTTCCTCAAGTACCTTAAGTCGTAACTGGAACTTCTCCTGGAAAATTTGATACAGATCACAATGAAGAGACAGACCTGACGGATAGAAATTAAGATGGGAGAACAGGTAGTCATGAGCAACATGAAGGGCAAAAACCATACTTTCAGTTGAGCTTCTGATCTTGCAGCCCTTTCTGCAATAGCAAGTTTGTCCCGGAGTTGCTGCATTTCTCCCTGCAAAAAAGACAATGCTCAACGAATCAACAAAAGTCACAATTGATGAACTTCAACAAATCTATCAAGAGGAACAGACTAACAGCTTGGAACTAGAAGAAAGGAGACCTTCACTTACTTGCAGAATCCTTCGTTGGTCAAGCCACTGTTTAACGGGCATTACTTTATCATTGCCGTCTTTCCACTCATTTGCCACCACTACTGCAACCCTATTTGCTGAAACCTTTGCACGTGCTAGCTCACGATCAAGAGTTTTCATTTCCTCCTGAGAATAGGAAACATTGTAAAACTTGCATTAGTCATGGCACCTTCAGGTATACATATCCTAAAATGCATAATGCATATCAGAGGCATTACATTCATCTCCTGAACTTTCCGCTGATAGTCTCTCACAGCATTTGCAGCTGCGCCACCAGCAAGAACAGCTTCTTCTAGCTCTCTGACAGTCTGAGTGAGCTTTTCAACCTCAGCAACTTTCTGGCGGTGCATTCTATCCAAGATTTTGTTCTCTTCCTGTTAGGTGCCAAAGGCAAAGCGTCGCATACTGTTAGCTTGATGGGCAAGGCAAACTAGTTAATGTTACTGTAAATGGATATTTCCATCAGTGCATACCTGGCATATCTCAATCTGCTTCATCAGTTCTTGGTTTTTGTTTTGCAGATCATCCACCAAGGAAGCTTTTGCCAATGCTATCTGAACCGTCCTTTCTGCTTCAAGTAGAGCTGCTTCCTTAGACTTTGTAAGACGATCTAGTGCCCTGTTATCATCTTGTAGTTTTGCAATCTGCAAAAGAAGATTATTAACATGTTAGCATTTTCACTTCAAGAAGAACTTGATAAACAGCAACGGCAATGAAAGGAAAAAAAAAAGACTGGAGATTTACCTCTTGACGGGCTAGTTTCAGCTCAGCTTCCAGTGGTGCAAGAATGGCCTCAATAGGAGGCATGTCATCATCCTTCTGCGCGGCATGAACCCTTCGTAGTGTAGCCTCTGCTGCAAACTGCGCGGCAAGTGCTGCTTTCTTTTCGTCATTGATCTTCTTTGCTTCGAGGTTCTGCAAGATATGTTGCATACATACTATGAATATCGGTTGTCCGCACAAGGCAGCAGCGAAATGCACACGAGGGGGAAAAGGATTACCTTGGTTTCAAGGAGAGACTCTGTGAGCTTGAGCTTCTCGTCCACCTTTGCCAATTCTTCCGTAAGCTTACATTGACGCAGGAGGCAAAGTCAGAGTTGTTGCAAAACAAGTAGTAGGCTAGTAGCAGTAAGAAGCCCTGCGGGGTGGGGGTTACTGACATCCTGTACGGCCTTCTCTCGCGCACGGTCCGACAGGCGGAGAGCCTTGATCTCCGCCTGCGCGTCGCCCAGCTCCTTCTCCTTGTCTGCACAGCACAGCACAGGGCGGAGGTGAGATCCAATCCAAGGAATTCTGGTCAGGACTACTGGACTAGGTAGGTAGGTAGATGCATGAGATCCAATCCAAGAGGAAGAAGAGGTGGAGGAGATGGCATACACTGCAGCTCGTTCTCGAGGCGGGTGAGCTCGACGCGGACCGGATCGGATCCGTGGAGGAGGTTGATGAGGTCCTCCATCTCGATGGCGGGCTTGAGGCGGGGGCCGGGGCCGGGGCGCGGCTGCTGGTTCTTCTTGCCATCGCCGTACGGATCGGCCATGGCCGGCGCGGCGCAATGCGGTGCCCGGCGCGGCGATCTCCGCCACCTGCCCCCTGCTCCGAGGAGGGGGGTGGGGGAGGGAGTGGCGTGGCGTGGCCTGCTCTGCTCCCCCGCCTGGCCTGGCCTGATCAGATCAGGGACGGGAACGAAACGAAATGATAGGAGCGAGAAAGAAAAGGAACAACCGCTCTGCCTCAGCAGCTGCTGCTCTGCTCTGGGCTCCCCTCCCCTACTTGCTGTTGCTGCGCTTGCCACTGCCAAGGCTGTTGCGACTGTCCCTGGTAAAAAAAAAAAAGCTATTTATTTAAGTATCTATCAATTCAGGAAAAAAAAAGTAAAAATCGGAACCGGAAGGAGAGCGGGACGGGTGGGGCCAGGACGTCAGTTGGACCGACATCATGCCTTTCTTCCCGACCCGGCCCGCAACCGCAAGCAAATTCGCATCGGCATCGCAGTGAGGGGAACGGAGGGAGGCCCTAACCCTAACCCTATCCATCGCCATCGCCATCGCCATCGCCATCGCCATGGCCGCCGGCGGAGAACCCTCCCCGTCGCCGCCCTCACCCGCCAAGCACTCTCGCTCGCCCGACGACGCCGCCCAGCCCGACGCCTCCCCGAAGCGCCGCAAGCGCCACCACCACCGTCGCCACCACCACCACCGACGCCAGCGTCACGACGACTCTCCGCTAGCTGTGGCGCCCGACGACGACGTAGAGGAGGGGGAGATACTCGATGACGCCGCCGCCGCCGATTCCGCAGCCCCACAGGATTCCCTTGTTCCGGTACATCTCTCCCCGCCTTCAAACCCCCACCTCTTTGGTTCGACTTTAACTAATAACTAGCCCTGCAATAGCACTTCGGTACAGTCTAGTGTAGTGTTTCCTAGTCTCCCGCCTTGCTCATCAGCAACATACAGACATACCGTACATACAACAACAACAACATCAAAGTATTTAGGCTAGAGCTGAAACCCAACAGCAAGCTGGTGCTTATTTCCACCTAAGATAAGATATCGAATACCATCTCTCTTGTTATGGCGCAGCAGATAATTGGGAAATTGGAGGCTTGGCAGGTCTAAATTCAATTTTCGCAACATAATTAGTATTTATTCCTTGGGTACCCTTTTGCTGTTACTCCTTGCCTACTTACTGTTTGATGTATGGCAAATGCAGGAGCGCTTGGACAATGGTGCTGATACACATTCAAATGCAGATGCAATGATGCCGCAAGCTTCTGCTCTGCCTACCCTCCCTCCATCCTCAAAAGATGGAAGGAAGTCACTTAGCGGTGCCCCTGAGTCTGAAAGCGGGGGTATCCTATCAAGTGACGCTGATGAAAACAAAGGGTATGAGCAGAGCCAAAGCCTTTCAAAATCTACAAGGGAGAAGGAAAGGAGGCACATAGATGAGCGTCACTCGTTGTCTTATAAAGATTATCATTCCAAAAATCACTCCAGAACATCTCCTTACCCAAGGCATCACAGTGAAGCTCGTTCAAGAGATCACTCGAGGTCTACAGAGAAAAGTGATGGCGCTAATGGTCCTCGTGCAAGTCTTAGGGATGGTTTTGATCATGACAGCAATGATCGGAATGGCAAGTCTGGCAGACATGCTACTAGTAGGCAGGAGAATGAAAGAGAGAGGAGCAGTAGCCGTGTTGTTCATGATAGACCTGGTGACAGGCACGGCAGCCGGGAAAGGTATAGGGATGATAGGATAGATGGAGACAAATTTGATTCACTTGAAGCTACTCGTAGGCTCAGAGAAAGAAGCAGGAGTCGTAGTAGATCAGATCTAAGGGAAAGTGCTCGTGTTCGTGATCAAAGCCGGGAGAGGGAAAGACGGAGTGGTAGTTCAAGGCATAAAGATCATGAGAGGAATAGGGATACAAGTAAAGATCGGCATAGAGAATCTGACAGGGTTGACAGTGTACGTGAAAGGGAGAAATATGATAGGGACAGGGAATGGCATAGGGTTAAGGGAAGTGAAACTCGTAGAACCAGAGAAGCACGGGACAAAGTTAGTGACAGTGACAGGCACAGGGATTCAACACACTCAAAATACAGCACGTCCGATGGTTACAAAGAGAGGGCTAGATCCAGGGAGAAATATAGAGATGCCGACCATAAAAGCCGGAGGTCTGAAGAAATGAAGGAAAATTCTTTAAACAAGTAAGGCAATTTTTACATGGTTAACTGATAGCTAATTGAATAACCTCCTTTCTCCGTGTGTTTTAGTTTTCTGGATATTTACAGTTACTGCTCTCATCTCAATATTAGGGAGGAAGATGAAGAGGAGTACCAAGAGAAAATTGAACAGCAGTTAGCTATGCAGGAAGAAGATGACCCTGAAAAAATTAAGGAGGAAGCAAGGAGGAGGAAAGAAGCCATTATGGCGAAGTACAGGCAGCAGCAATTGCAGAAGCAGCATATGGAATCTAAACCAAGTAGCAATAATGAAGGTAAGTTTGGTTAGATAATGTTGGGTTCACAACATGTCCAACACCTTTGCTGTGCTATGTCCTGACCAATTTAGTTACTGCTGAAAGATATACTGTTGCTTGTACAGAAGTAAAAGCAATGGATGGAGATGAAACTACACATCTGAAAGATGATAATGATAGCGGCTCTACGGGCAATGACGAAGCTGAAAATAAGCATGATTCTTTAGAGGTATTCGTTGGTGAAGCAGACTTCACTGTGGGGAAGTCTCCTGCTCGGAATGATACTTTAGTTAGCACGGGAGCATTCAGTGACGAGATGACAATAGGTGTTTCAGGTCTTGGAGAGGGTTCACCCAAGGTAATTGTTTTCTGCTATCCTGTTTAATAACATATGAAACCATATCATCCTGAAAACCTATACTACATATTCCAGAGTGAGAGATCAGCAGACATGTTCTGTGATGACATTTTTGGAGAATCACCTGCAGGCATTAGAAAATCGGTACGATTCCTATCCCTTCTGCTAATTATAGAAGTTCCATTCCATACTATTCTGATCCATAGGTCATGGGAAGAGATGCAACTTGAGGTACATGCTAATCTTGCATGTATTATTTGCATGCCAAAATAAACTGGTTAAGTTTCATAGACAGAACACTGTTGCCTGTTTGTTTTCTTAATATTAAATAAAAATGCCTTTCACGATCTCAAAATTACTTTATTGGACAGGGCAAGGATGATGGTTTGCATGTTGAGAGAAATGCTCTTCATGACAACTGGGACGATGCAGATGGGTACTACAGTAAGTTGTGCTATCTTCTGGTCATTTCCCGTGCCAGTTTCTTTGTTTTATCTGTGGTCAAGCTTTGCTCCTGTGTTGTTGATTCATTTATTTTCTTGTTTCTGTGACTCTGCAGCTTATCGGTTTGGGGAATTACTGGATGGCCGTTATGAAATCACAGCAGCACATGGGAAGGGTGTGTTCTCAACAGTTGTGCGGGCAAAAGATCTTAAAGCTGGTAAAGATGATCCTGAAGAAGTTGCTATCAAAATTATCCGGAACAATGATACTATGTAAGTTAAGCTCCCAAGAGATATTTTCCAGAAAGATTTCTAGTATTGAAAATAAATTAGGACTATTTAATTCAATGTTGGATTATTCAGGTACAAGGCTGGCAAGCAAGAGGTTTCGATACTGGAAAAACTTGCAAGTGCGGACCGTGAGGACAAACGCCACTGCGTGCGGTTTATTTCTAGTTTCATGTACCGGAACCATCTTTGCTTAGTTTTTGAATCTCTCAATATGAATCTTCGTGAGGTTTTAAAGAAATTTGGTCGTAATATCGGACTTAAACTGACTGCGGTGAGGGCATATTCAAAGCAGCTCTTCATCGCCTTGAAGCACCTGAAGAACTGCAAAGTTTTGCACTGCGATATAAAACCGGACAATATGCTGGTATGCCATCTTGCAACATCATCTTTTTAGCTATTGTATTATCGTCAATTGTCTTTCTTTAATGAGAATTATGCTTGTGAGACATAAAAACTCAATTTTTGTTGCTATGCTGTCATTTCATCTTTACAAGCACATCTTAATTATAAACACCCTTTCTAACTGTGTTGGTTGTTTGCATTTTAGGTGAATGAGGCTAAGAATGTGCTCAAGCTATGTGATTTTGGCAATGCTATGCTTGCTGGCATGAATGAGGTTACGCCTTATCTTGTCAGCCGTTTCTATCGGGCACCTGAGATCAGTGAGTTCTTTTGTTAACTTAACCTTATTTCAGAATGTTCATTAGATACTATTTCTACTTTCTACTCATGCGTTCTGTATACATGTTCTATATCCAAATGTGTTGTACCTAACTCATGTTGTTTATTGCAGTTCTTGGGTTACCATATGACCATCCATTAGACATATGGTCAGTTGGCTGCTGTCTATATGAGCTTTACACTGGGAAAGTCTTGTTCCCAGGTCCATCAAACAATGCCATGCTTCGGCTTCATATGGAATTAAAGGGCCCATTCCCTAAGAAGATGCTGCGAAAGGTTAGTCCTACATGCTTGGATCATTATTAACCTTAAAGGATGAAATGCTCTTTCTTTTGTGATAGTACACCTACAAGCTGCATACACCTTAAAAAAAATCCATAATTATGTTGAATTCTGGAGTGATGATAAATACTTATCTAATTGAGTGCACATATAAACACTACACTAAATGAATGTTTATAACTTTCCATCACGCAGGGTGCCTTTACGATGCAACACTTTGATCAAGATCTTAATTTCCATGCTACTGAGGAGGATCTTGTGACAAAAACGGTGTGTCTATGGAACCATACCCTTTTTGCTATGCTCTTTTTGTATTATTCAAACTCCTTATTTATTATACGTCTGTTTGCAGGCTGTGAGGAGGTTAATTTTGAACATTAAACCAAAGGACATTGGTTCTTTGATTTCAAACTTTCCCGGCGAGGATCCAAAAATGCTATCCAGTTTTAAAGATCTTCTTGATAAAATATTTATCTTAGATCCAGAAAAGAGGATAACCGTATCTCAAGCACTTAGCCATCCTTTTATCACTGGCAAGTGAAATAAGATGCTGATTCCTGTTGACATTGAACTTAGCATCTACCTTGTAAAATAGAATTTGGGTTCCTCTTGTCTAATCATCCACGTTTCTGTCTTGTGTCCTGGGAGCTACGAGACCGAGTACGTGGATGAAGCACGGAACTATGGAAGAGATGGCTACCTGCAGACCTTGCTGCATGCACTTATCATTTGGATATGTTCTGTTGCTTGTAAGACAACTAGCCAGTCAGCATTCCATTTCCTGTATTATACTCTTTCCTATGGATTTACAAGATATACTTGAAAGTCTGCTTCATTTCATCTAACAATTATGCTGACTTGTGGATTGCTGACAAGCAAGGTTATATGTGTAACACTGTTGCTTAATGTGTAAGCAAATCTTTGCACGTGCTTGGAACACTTTTCATTTGTGTGCCAGCATGTACTCTTCTGATGTTTATGATTGCATGCTGGCTATGCTTGGCTTCAAGCTATACTAATCTGGGGGGTGCAGTGCACCAGGTTTTTGTATTGCTTGAAAAGTTGTTTATTTCATGCTAACACAGGCCTTGCGTAATATTAATTTGTTTCTTACATCTACTTGCGTTTGGATTTATAAGATTCTAATTTGTTCTTTCATTCAGGATTCTGCCAGGGCCTCTGCTGTGTGCGCATTTTATATGCGTAAGGGCCAACATAAGAAGGTACCCTGGTTGATATCTGGGTAACGAGATGTGTTTGAACCCATCAATACATTGCTTTCTTTTGTTTTAGGTTGAGAGAATGATATCTATATTTCATTAATGTTGGATTTTGTCATTCATACGTCCTAATCAATTGGTCTTTTCAGTAATATAAATTATCTTAGTCTATACTTAATGTTTTGTCTAGCTATTGCCGAAATTATACATCCTAATTATTTTTTCCTCCTGCATTGAGCACTTTAGAAGCTTATGCCCACCCACAACTTGTAGATAAGTAGGGGATGGCTGGAAAGTAAATGTAGGTGAAGTACGCAAATACAAGCACATGCACCGTTGTGTTTACCTTTTGTTTGCTCCATCAAAGTAGAGTAATTCTTTTATAATTTATTCGTTTTACTAAATTATTAGTTGGAACAACGCATTTCTACTTTTTTCCTACTTACCCTCATATGGAACATCGATTGAGTTTCGGTTTTGCTTTTATGTTATTTGAGGTCCTGGGATGGAGATCGCTGACCCACTACTCACTTGACATGGTAAATCCTTTGAACTCTGGATGTCTTCCTTTTGTTTTATTCTTAAAGAGTTCACCTAATAGTTGGTAGTGTTTTGGTATACCATGGATGGTTCATTTTTTCAGTTTTGGCAGCCTTTATTATTTTGGATGTGTTTCTAATATTTAGAGTGTTTCATTGAGTTATTTCTTTTTTCATTCATTTTATGTTTCATCAAACATTAATCTACTCAATAATTTTCTACGGTGTGTGTGCACCAAAATTATCCACAATAATGGGTTGTGAAATTCAAGTATATACCAATTACTTCACCGTAAAAGCTCTCCTCTATCATGCAATGGAGTTTGAGTTTCATCATTTCTGTAAAAAAAATATAGGAGCTGAAAACCACTCAGACTACTAGTTTTAGAACCAAGTGTCCAGGTTGCGCTGCAGGAAGTGGCTTAGTGCCCTTTGGTGCCTTGCCCATACCACACAGCTCTGTGCTCTGCTTCTGTGGTTTCTTAACCCAGGTTGCTGTCCGAGTTGAGTGGTTTGGTCGCTGAAACTTGTGTATGGCGCATCTGCTACATTCTTTCCCCCTAGGGTGTGTGTGGGGAGGAAAAGAGACTTGAGTTGAAAAAGACAGTTTTAACAGACTTGAGTTGAAAAAGACAGTTTTATTTGCCACATGTTAATCAAGATAAACACTGGTTGCATTAGCTTATTTAGTTATCCGGAGGCTGAAAGTTTACTACATGATTGGTATTCAAGTTTTCTTGAGTTGGATTCTTTATAACTCTTTCCTTGTTAGTCAGAATTGCTGTCCATAAGTGGCCATGTGAATGACAGTAGTTTCTCATGTTGGATCTCTGTAGATACTTGTGTGGGATGTAGTAGTTTCGTAGTTATTTTTTTTATCTGTAGTACTTGCTGGGTAAATTAGGGATGACAATTTTACCCGCGGGCATGGATACCGCGGGTTTCCCGACGGGCAAGGGTATGGGTATGAATTTTCACCCGCGGGTAAAAACCCATACCCTCGCCCGCGGGTAGGACACTGGTATCCAACCTTACCCGCAGGTACCTATCGGGCACCCGAAATACAACTATTATTACCTTGTCATCTCACGTCTTTTATAATGTTTATGTATTTATGTATTATTCTCATGTGATTGTGTTAACTACAAAAACTAATACGTGAGACTGGATTTACTTTGAACTATGAGGACAACAAAAAATATTGCAGTGTTTAGTTCTATTTGCAATGACTTTGTGTGGGTGGTAGATTCGAATTATACTTGTTTTTATGATTAGGATGATATATTATTTGTGCTATCATGACTAGACCCGATAGGTACCCTAAACCTGTCGGGTACCCTGTGGGTACGGGCACGGGTACAAAATCTTACTCGCTAGGTTTCGAGGATATGGGTAAGACTTGGGAGTTTCGGGTATTCTTGCGGGTGGGCATTTACTCTACTCACACGTTATCCAAACCGCTGCCATCCCTAACCGGGTATGAAAGTACCTAAGAAATTGCAGCCCATTGACCTACCCCATGTCCGTGTGCAGGTCACTAGTTTGTTTGTTAGTCTTTGGCCCAACAGGCCATTGCACCATTATTAATTGTTTCCTTTTTTGCCTAGTTATGTCGTTCCTAGTTCAATCCGATATGGCACACTAACTGATTTGTTCAGTCCCTAGTGGCCAAGCCCCATGCAATTGGTTCTTGCATTAGTTCAATCCGATATGGCACACTAACTGATTTCGCTCACCTGCTTTTTACACATAGCCCTTGCGAAGCTGACCAATTCCTATTGCAGCTGTACTTTTGGATGATTGACTTGTACTCCCTCCATCCTGAAATATAAGGCATCCAAGGGTTCAAAATTTGTCCCCAAATATAAGGCGTCCTAGGAGTTTTTGGCAAGTACTCAATCAACTCAATTAAAAGCTTGCCAAATATTTTCCCTGTTAACAGGAAAACTTGCCTTGTATTACCATTAGCTAAGGGTATATGAGACATTTGCCCACCTCTTTAATCTGTCCTAAAAATCCTAGGATGCCTTGTATTTCAGAACGGAGGGAGTACTTGTGTACTATCTCTTTTAGATATTTTTTTTATTTTTTTTCATCAACAGAACTGCTCTAGTAAAGTGGGTACTTGCATGTGGTTGCATATTTTTCATCAAAATTACTTTGCCTTTTCTCCCTATTTTTCCCTTTTTCTTTCCTGTCCCCTACCGGTTGCTGCTATTTTACAGTCTCTTGGGCTGGTAAGATATCGCGTCGCCTCATGCCTTGGTGTCGTGGTGGGCGTGGGTTGCCACACCTCGCCTGCCTTGACGCTCTAAGAACATTGCATGATTGTATGTGCATGTCTTCCGTTTAGAATGTGTTTGGTTAATAATGTAAGACTGCCAAGGCATGCAAAACACTTTTGCCAGCTTGTCTGACTACAAAAGCTTAGTAATATAATATTTATGATGTGTGGTATTGTTGTTGGAAAGTTTTTCGTTACTATATTGTGGATAGAAAGCAAACTTCTGCCTACCATATCACTTAGGGGCACGAAGACACCCAGGGGCTCCGAATTCTACCTTCTGATGTTTCATGAAATATTCAGTAACGGAAAACCACAAGCTGACATATGGTGGAACATACGTTAGGACTATTCTGTAGTAATTGAGCAGAACAGTTGACAAAAAAAACTAAAGATGCGGATGTACTTTCTTTATTCAGTTCACCTCAGGTGGGCATAATCTGATGTGCATCTCCCCCCCCCCCCCCCCCCCCCCCCCCCCCCCCCCCCGCCAAAAAAAGTGATAATAATTTTGTCCGTTTATAAGCTATTATGTTTATAGACTCGAAAAGACCTGTATAACTGCTGTTGTTGTAATTTTCTTGCCGAATAGATATTAGCAGCATGCATATTTGAAATATGTTTAGGTGTTGACGTACTTGGTACTATGCAATGCAGTCCTGCAATGTAATGACAAGGACCGAGCTAACCATGGGTGGAGAACAGCCAGTTTAGGTCCCTTTTAGCAGGTCTTCCTCACCGGCTTTACGTGAAGCTGTGCCGACTCGGGGTGTTTGGTTCCTACCCCTAAAGGACTTTAGTACTGTTCCATCGAATGTTTAGATACTAATTAGGAGTATTAAATATAGACTATTTATAAAATTTATTGCACAGATGGAGGCTAAACGGCGAGACGAATCTATTAAGCCTAATTAGGCTTAATTAGTTCATGATTTGATAATGTGCTGCTATAGTAACCATTTGCTAATGATGGATTAATTAGGTTTAATAGATTTGTCTCGTCGTTTAGTCTCTATCTGTGCAATTAGTTTTATAATTAACTCATATTTAGTCCTTCTAATTAGCCTCCGAATATTTTATGTGACACGGACTAAATTTTAACTTAAGGAACCAAACACTCCGGCTCCATCGCCGGCACGAAGACCCTCAACATAAGTGCACTAACGGCATCTGACAGCTCGTAGAGTTTTAATCGTTATGATTGGTTGATGCATAAGGTTATGGGTTAAATCATGAAAGTGATAACAAAGCACGCTGAACTTAAACCTACGTGCCAATTATGTGGTACCGTGTGAAAATAAAAAGGTTCACAAACTGCTTTGGTTGCTCCATAGCGACTAGGAAGAAAAACTTTTATGTGCTATAGCTCATGGGATACTGAAAATAGCCCAACAAGAGAACCAGAACTAATATGACAGACAATCCGAGCAAGTGGAAAATGTCGCCGGACACCTACTCGTCCAAGGGAACGTCTGAGGTGGAAAACAACCTGACTGGATATCCCCGAGAAAACTAGTGGGACTGCCCGAACAAGTGAAAAACACCACTAGACACATGTTCGGGCAAGGAAAGTATACTGTAGTTCACGGGAGGTAGAAAATAGCTTGGCAAGAGATCTTGGGTTAAAATAAGATGCCGTTTGGTTACAGTCTAAAATGTAACGTAATTTCATTTCAGAGGGTAAGTCTTATCGTTACAAACGTTTGTTTGCAACAGTCTGTAATCCATTAACGACTCTTATCGTTACAAACGTTTGTTTGCAACAGTCTGTAATCCATTAACGTGTAATCAGATCTACACCCCGAGCTACTACGTGCTCGATACAGCTCCTCAACCACCGTAATTAAAAAATGATACAGCGGTGGCGCTGTCACAGATCGTGACTCCAGCGCGGCGGTATCCTCCAAATGCTGCCGTGTGCTTGTGCTTGCGCCTCCGGTCCTTTACCTCCTGGCGACCATGCATGATGAGGAAGGAGACAATGGCGAGTAACTCCGCCAGGAACCCGTACGCCACCCGGCCACCACTGAGGCCCAAGCTATTCGGTTCGGGAAGGCTCCTTCGGCGGCTGTTTTTGTCGGGTGAGAGCAAGGCTCTCGTTTCGATCAGAGAATCAGGATTCTACTGCCTCTGCGGCTATCTGAGATTCAAGCCAGAGCATGGCGGGCGAGCGTTGGTGAAGAGGCGGCCGGCATGGCCGTCGTGTTGCTAATCGGTTTCAGCGAGGATGTGCCTCGCTGCTGCGTATCTGGCTTATGGTTGTGCCGGGATGCGATAGCGTTACATTAGTAAACCAAACAAAGACAGTAATCATGCATCCCACCTCTGATTACAGTGCAATCTGATTCCATTTCCATTTACGTTACCACTTGCCGAATCAAACACTACCTAAGTAGGATCGCAAGAAAAAAAATAAAAAAAAACTACCGGTGATAGAAATGTGCGCATAGTTAAGGAGGATGAAAACAACACGACCCAAAGCCCATAACAAAAGTGAGCTGGATGGCTTGAACCCCATAACAAAAGTGAGAGGGATGGCTTGAACAGGTGAAAAAAGCCAAAGACACTTATTCGGTTAAAGGAAACGTGTGCCATCGCTAGGCCTGCTAATGGGGGTTATACTGGCCCCTAACCTGCCCCAACCCACATCTAATGGGAGAATTCTACTAACCCGCCCCAACCATAAATATATTATTTCTACCCACCCCACCCCGCCTCACGGTGCGGGTTACCCATGCATGCCACAACACCATTGCGTGCATAGATTCGCTACAAACCATTTTTATACAGACCCATCCTTTGTCGGTGTGGGTCCCACATCTAGATAAGGTTCCAATATTATCTTCTTCCTCACCGAGTCACCGTTCCATCCATTGACTCGCCACATCCCGCCCCGCCGCTGCGACCGCCGCCCTTCTCTCCCCTTCCCCTCCCCCTCCCCATCCTCCTTTCTCTAAATGCCCCCCCCCCCCTCCCGCTGGTTGCTCCCACCGCCTGTGCCCGATGACAACCTCGCCGCTGACCACACCATCCACCTCCCGCTCCGCCGCCAACCTCCGCCTTACCGCCCCCCACGACCGTGGCCCCCGCCCCTTCCTTCCTCTTCCTCCTCCCCCTTCCCCCCTTCCCCTCCGACCAGATCTCGCCGTCGTTGCACCTCGCCATTGCCAGCCTCCACCACCACCCCATGGCCAGCGGCAACCTCCAGCAGCAGTTGTCCACCACCGCCCTGCTGGCGGCGCCATCGCCGCCCACACCCCACCTCCTCCGCCAAGCCGGCTGCCGCCCACGGCCATCCCTTTAAGGTGCCGGCCATGGAAGCTCCCTCAAAAACCCCAAATTCCGAATTCGAATCCCTCTACCCACGCTCCTGTCGGTCTCCACCGCCGGCCCAGCGGCAACCCGCCGTTCACCGTTCCGCCCACCACCCGCCGGAGACGAAGGAGATCATCGAAGAAGACCTCCAAAAGACCGGTTCCAACCCGCTCCCAACCCGCACTTTCCCTGGACCCAACCCACCCCGACCTGTTAGCCTCTAATCCCCATTCCCACCCATTCTAATGAACCCCGCATGAGAACCCACCCCAAAATACCCATTTCGCCCTGCCCCACTAGCAGGGCTAGCCATAGCTCAGAGTAAGCCTGACAAGAGACCCGTGACAAAAATGAGTGGGATCGCTCGAAAAGTGAAAATGCCTTTGCACACATGTTTGTTAAGGAAACTATGCTATGCTAACGGGACGCCAAAAACAAAAAAAATAGTGGGACTACTTGAACAAGTGAAAAATGCCACCAGAAAACCGTGTTCGGCAAAGAAAGCGTGTGCTATGGCTCACGCGGGGCTGAAATAGCGGGACGAGAGACACGGGATGAAAAATGAGTAGGATCACCCAAACAAGTAAAAAATATCAGCAGATGTGTTCGGTCACAGAAACGTGTGCTATTGCTTACGGGAGGCAAAAAATAGTCGACCGAAGACCTAGAAGGAAAAAGAGTAGGATGACTCGGACAAGTGAAAAAATGTCACCAAATGTGCGTTCGGCTTAGTAGAGGTGTGTGGGGTGGGGTGGGGGGTAGCATGGCCGCACAGGAGGCCAAAACAGCCGGACCATAGACCTAGGATGAAAACGAGTGAGGTTACGCGGTCAAATGAAAAATTACAATAAAAATATGTTCGGCTAAGAAAATGTGTGCTATACCTCACACGAGTCTCGAAACAGCCCAATCCGAGACACCTGATGAATAGGAGTGGGAGGCCTGAACAAGTGAAAAATGCTATCATTTGATAGTTCACGGGAATAGAAAACAACTCAATCAGAAACCTAGGGTGAAAATGAATGGGACGTCCCGATCAAGTGAAAGATGCCACGGACACGTATTCGATAAAAACAGCCTGACAAGACACGCAGGATGAAAACGAGTAGGACTCCCCAAAAAAGTGAAATATTACACCAAATGAGGCCGAACACAGCCCGACCAGAGGCATGACAGTACGGATGATGGGACGAAAACGGATGGGATACCCTGGTATGTGCTATAGGTCATGATTGAGGTCAGATATCATACGAAAATTAAAAATCCACATACACCTCCATCAGCTCTGGAGTAGGAAGAATGAAAATCATATGATATAGGTTATGTTTGAGGCTAGATATTGTATGAAAATTAAAATTTCACAATCAACTCCAGAAGCTCCGGAGGGACTAGGATGGACGAAAAACATATGCTATAGGTCATGGTTGAGGCCAGATATCCTCTAGAAATTAAAAAATTACGGACACCTACATCAGCTCCGGATGCAGTAGAAATGATGAAAAATATATGCTACAGGTCATGGTTGAGGCAAGATATCGTACGAAAACTAAAAATCCACAGACACCTCCACCAGCTCCGGAGGGACTAGGACGGACGAAAAACATGTGCTATAGCTAATGGCTGAGGCCGGATATCGAACGAAAATGAAAAAAACACAGATGCCTCCACCAGCTCCGGATGTAGTAGGAAGGATGAAAACCATATACTATAGGTCATGGTTGAGACCAGATATCGCACGAAAATTAAAAGTTCACATACACCTGCACCAGCTCTGGATGGACTAGGAAGGACAGAAAACATGCGCTATAGGTCGTGGTTGAGGCTAGATATCGTACGAAAATTAAAAATCCATAGACATCTCCACCGGCTCCGGATGGACTAGATGAGATGAAAAACATAAAAATCCATAGACATCTCCACCGGCTCCGGATGGACTAGATGAGATGAAAAACATATGCTATAGGTAATGGTTGAGGTCAGATACCGTACAAAAATTACAAATCCACATACACCTCCACTGGCTTCGGAGGGACTAGGAAGGATAAAAACCATATGTTATAGGTCATGGTTGAGGTCAAATATCGTACGAAAATTAAAAATCCACGGACACCTCCACCGGCTCCGGAGGGACTAGGACGGATGAAAAACATGTGCTATAGCTCATGGTTGAGGCTAGATATCCTCTGAAAATTAAAAAACCACGGACACCTGCATCGGCTCCTCATGCAGTGAAATTGGCCTCCGAACGCGTGTTTGGCCATGAAAACGTGTGTTATAGGGAACGGGAGCCCGAAAATAGCGACACCGACCAACGGCGTTGAAAACATGGGGGAATGGTTCGAAGACGTGAAAATAGCCTCCGGACGCGTTTTCGGCTATGAAAACGTGTGCTATAGGTCACGGGAGCCCGGAAACGGCCACACCGGCCACCGAGGACGAAAATGTGGGGCAAAACTAAACAAATGAAAATGGCCTTCGGACTTGTGTTCGGCTATGAAAACGTGTGTTATAGATTATGGGAGCTCGAAAACCGCAACACCGGTCACCGGGGTCGAAAATGTGGGGGATGGACCGAAGACGTGAAAATGGCCTTCGGATGCGTTTTCGGTCATGAAAACGTGCGCTATAGGTTACGGCAGCCCAGAAACGGCCACACTGGCCACCGAGGATGAAAATGTAGGGGCGGGACCAAACAAGTGAAATTGGCCTCCGAACGCGTGTTCGGCCACGAAAACGTGTGTTATAGGTAACGGGAGCCCGAAAACAACGACACCGGCCATTGGGGTCGAAAACGTGGGGGGTGGACCGAAGATGTGAAAATGGCCTCCGGACGTGTTTTCGGCCATGAAAACGTGTGTTATAGGTCAAGGAACCTGAAAACAGCGACACCAGGCACCGGGGTCGAAAACGTGGGGATGGACCAAAGATGTGAAAATGGTCTCCGGACACATTTTTGGCTATGAAAACGGTGCTATAGGTTACGGGAGCCCGAAAACGGTCACACCGGCCACCGAGGACTAAAATGTAGGGGCTGGATCGAACAAGTGAAAATTGCCTCCGAACGCGTGTTCAGTCATGAAAACGTGTGTTACAGGTCACGGGAGGCTGAAAATAGCGACACCGGTCACCAAGGTCGAAAACATGGGGATGGACCGAAGACGTGACAATGGCCTCCGAACGTGTTTTCAGCCATGAAAACATGTGCTACAGGTCACGAGACCCCAAAAACGGCCACACCGGCCACTGAAAATGTAAAGGCAGGATCGAACAAGTGAAATTGGTCTCTGAACGCGTGTTCGGCCATGAAAACATGTGTTATATGTAACAGGAGCCCGAAAACACGATACCGGTCGCCGGGATCGAAAACATGGGGGTATAACCCGAAGACGTGAATGACCTCCGGACGTGTTTTCATCCAGGAAAACGTGTGCTACAGGCCGCGGGAGCTCGAGATAGGAGGATTGCTGCCTACATTTACAAGAAGGCTGGCAGATGGAAGCAGTCCATTGCTCTATCAAAGAAAGACAGCATGTACAAGGATTGCATGGAGACATGCTCGCAGTCTGGTGACCGTGAACTGTCGGAGGACTTACTTGTCTATTTCATTGAGCAGGTTTATTTTAAACCTGTTCTATTGATTGATGATATGAGATGCAGTGATATGCCAATTCAAAATACAGTAGAAAACCTATTATTTGTCTACCTGTCATTGCACTTCTGATTAGTTAACTTTGATCTGCAATTATGCAATGCAGGGGAAGAAAGAATGCTTTGCTTCTTGCCTCTTCATTTGCTATGACTTGATACGACCAGATGTTGCCCTTGAGCTTGCATGGATGAACAACATGATAGACTTTGCTTTCCCGTATCTGTTGCAGGTACCTTATTTCTGTCCATATCTGCACTGACACTTACTTATGCACAGTTCATTTTATAATAACATCCCTGCCGTCCATGCAGTTCATTCGCGAATACAGCAGCAAGGTTGATGATTTAGTTAAGGACAAAATTGAGTCGCAAAATGAGGAAAGAGCGAAAGAGAAAGAGGAGAAAGATCTTGTTGCTCAGCAGGTAAAGTAAAAGTGCATTCGCCTCTTTGTTTCTGTAATCAGTCACTAGTGCTGAGGCATTTGGCATGATTAGTCGCATGCTGTTGTGCAGAACATGTACGCACAGCTGCTTCCTCTCGCTTTGCCCGCTCCGCCGATGCCAGGCATGGGCGGTCCTCCACCTCCGATGGGTGGAATGGGCATGCCTCCGATGGGCCCTGGTCCGATGCCAGCATTTGGGATGCCACCAATGGGAAGCTACTAGGTTGGTTTTGCAGAGCGATTAGATGATGATTCGGATTTTTCCAGTGTAAGCAGAAGTTGAACTATGGGGTTGTAGATGATCACAGTTTGGAATTAATATTCTTTATGGTACCAGGAAATTTTGGCGAGTGAAATCTCTCGTTTGAGAAATGCTACCTGTTGTTATAATAATCGGGTTCCCTTTGATCCTGTTACCATGTTACCTCTGAAGAGTGCCTATACGACGTTTGTTATACTATTACCTCTGAAGAGTAGCTATGTATCTTTGAAGTGTGCAGATGTGACGTTTGTTATCCTGTTACCTCTAAAGAGTACCTATGTGACTTTTGTTTTCCTGTCACCATTTCCATGACTTTGGACTCCTCTCGGGTGCTAACCATGGCATGCGAGAACAAACTCCTGTGCATACAGTTTAGAGATTTCGATTCAGGGCAAACTAACTGTTGGATTGTAAGCGTGTCACAGCCCATGGGCCTGCCGTATCCGGCTCCCCATGTGGTCTATATGTATACAACTGTTGCTATTGAGGAATACATCGTGCATTATACAATCTATCATGGTATCACGCGAGTCGTTCCTGCGACCTGCTTCCGCTCAACCCTAGCCTCCGCCAGGGCACCCGCTCGCCGGCTCCACCCACCCACGGCCGCCCCGCTGAGCTCCTCGCCGGCCGATCCCCTCGCCTGCCGCTGAGCTACGCTCGCCAGGCCCCTCTCCTACTCTTCCTGCCGCCGATCCCCATCGCCAGGAACCCCAATGGCCGGTGACGCCGCCGCCGCCGCCGCCGCCGCCGCCACCGAGAAGCAACGGCAAGAGGAGGCGGAGGCCCTCGACAAGGCCCTCACCGCCAAGGAGGCGGCAAACGCCACCCTCCACGCCCAGGCGATCGCACTCCACAACATCAAGAGCGCGATCACCCTGGTGCTGGACCAGTTGTCCAACAACTACGGTCGGTGGCGGCCTCTCTTCTTGATTGTGCTCGGCAAGTACAATCTGAAGGAGCACGTCCTCACCGACATCGCCTACCCCGATCGCTCGGCATGGGCGACCATGGACAGCTGCGTCCTCACCTGGATCATCTGCACCGTCTCCAACGATCTGCAACAGTCCCTGCTGCTCCGTGATCCCACTGCCCGATCTGCCTGGCTGTACCTCGAAGACGAGTTCCTCGGCCAGCGCGAATCGCGTGCACTGCTGCTGGAGGCTGAGTTCCGTTCCTTCCGGCAAGGCGATCTCTCAGTGATCGATTATTGCCGTCGCCTTGAAACAATGGCGGCATCCCTCAAGGAGTTCGGTGATCCGATCGGCGACAGGCAGCTTGTCCTCACCCTACTGCGCGGCGTCAATGGGAAGTACCGACACATGGTGTCCAACCTGAAGATGCGCGCACCCTTCCCCACGTTCGCCGAAGCACGCACCCTGCTGCTCCTCGAAGAGATCGACGTCAACGACATCCACGACGATGTCACTCCCGCGCCGCCGTCGGAGACTCAGGCGCTGCTCGCGGCAAAACCACAGCCGCCACGCACTGGTTCTGGTGGTTTCGGTGTCCAGGGCAGTGGGACGGGCAACTCCAACAACTCCCGCAACCGCCGCTGGGGACGCGGCGGCAACGGCGGGACCAACAACGGCAAGGCGGGCGCCGGCCAGGGCGCCCCCAACGGCGCCGTGCAGGGCGCTGGACAGCCTACTGTTCGGCCAGGACAGAACCCCTGGTCCGGCACTCTCCAGCTCTGGCCACACGGCTTCGACGGCCTTCCTGGACAGCAGCTGCAGCGCCCACCATACATGCCGTTCGAGCAACCCCAGCCGGCCCTCCACATGGCACCGTACCACGGAGGGTACTACCAGCTCCCACCACCGCCCCCTGGCTTCAGCTATGGCCCGGTGGCAGGCTCCTCGGCTTCCTCTTCGGCCGGCGCGATGCCGCAGTACGCGGCATGGAACCCCATGGCAGGTGGCTCCTTCGACCAAGCGTCCCTCGTCAACAACTTCAACACAATGACCTTGACGCCGCCGTCGACACCCACCGAGTGGTATGCTGACTCTGGTGCCGGTTCTCATATGACCGCCCACTCTGGTATTCTCTCGTCTCCTCGCTCACCCTCCTGGTCCAATCCTTCCTCTATTATTGTCGGTAATGGTGCTCTCCTGCCCATCACCTC
Source organism: Setaria viridis (assembly GCF_005286985.2). Lineage (NCBI taxonomy): Eukaryota > Viridiplantae > Streptophyta > Magnoliopsida > Poales > Poaceae > Setaria > Setaria viridis. The sequence continues at coordinate 50,232,742 of NC_048265.2, forward strand.
CACTGGCTCATACTCGTTTTCTACACCACAACGCCCTCTTGTTCTAAATAATGTCTTAGTGTCCCCTAGCATTATTAAGAACTTGATCTCTGCTCGTCGGTTTACCATTGATAACAATTGCTCTATCGAGTTTGACCCATTTGGCCTCTCTGTGAAGGATCTACAAACACGGAGCGTGATCGCCAGGTGCAATAGCACGGGGGATCTATACCCATTCTTCCCGTCCACCAGCAGCAAAACACCAGTCTTCGCAGCCACCTCTACACCCACCCTGTGGCATCGTCGTCTCGGCCACCTTGGTTCAGAAGCATTGTCCAAACTTATTAGCACCCAGGCTATTTCTTGTAATAAACCCAAACATGAACATATATGTCATGCTTGCCAATTAGGGCGCCATGTTCGCCTCCCTTTCAGTTTATCTAGCTCTTGTGCTACTCATAAATTCGATTTAATACATTGTGACCTTTGGACCTCTCCTATTGCTAGCGTGTCTGGTTACAAATATTATCTCGTAATTATTGATGATTTTTCTCACTATGCTTGGACATTTCCGCTTCGCCTCAAATCCGATACATTTGCCACTATCTCTAATTTCTTTGCCTATGTTCGTACACAGTTTGGCACCATCGTGAAGGCCGTCCAGTGCGACAACGGTCGTGAGTTTGACAACTCTTCGGCCCGCACGTTCTTCCTCTCCCATGGTGTCCTCTTTCGTATGTCGTGCCCCTACACCTCCCAGCAGAATGGTAAAGCCGAGCGCGCCCTTCGCACCATTAACAACATTGTGCGCTCACTTTTATTTCAGGCTAGTCTTCCACCCGTCTACTGGGCTGACTCCCTCCACACTGCCACATATCTTCTAAACCGTCACCCCACTAAGACTCTTGATGGCCTGACACCATTCTATGCTCTCTACGGCACACATCCCACTTATTCACATCTTCGTGTTTTTGGGTGTGCTTGTTATCCCAATTTATCATCCACCGCACCACATAAGTTGGCCCCTCGTTCATCACTTTGTGTCTTCCTTGGCTACTCATCCGACCACAAGGGATATCGCTGCCTCGACTTACACTCCAACCGAATTATCATCTCTCGGCATGTAGTGTTCGATGAATCCATGTTTCCCTTTTCAGCGATGTCTACCTCTCCTTCGGATCCAGCCACTCTTGACTTCTTGAGCGAGGATGACTTTTCCACTATGCCCATCGGGCCTCGTTCTGTGGTTGCAGGTACCCCCCCTCGTGCGCCAACCCCCCCTGGCTCACCACCACCAGCCAGTGCGCCGCCCGCTGTTGAGCATGGCTCCAGCCCGGGCGGCTTGCTGGCGCCCGCTGGAGCAGCCTCGGCAGCAGGTGGAGGAGCCACGGCTGCCACTGGCACGTTGCCACCTGCCCAGGCACCTACGGCAGCATCACCTGGAGGTGGCTCGGCTGTAGCTAGCCCGCCACCGGCTGCACCAGCGCCTTCAACTACGAAAGCGACACCCTCTGCTGCCCCTGCTGACACCTCGTCGCAGGTAGCTGTCAGTAGAGGGGGCCGCACGGCTTCTACCCTGCCCCAACTCATCGAGCCCGTGGTTAATGATCACGGCATGAGGACTCGGGGCAAGTCTGGTTTCTGCCAGCCAGTTGATCGTCTGAACCTGCACACGACGACGCTCTCGGCCGTTCCCAAGAGCTTTCGTTCCGCGCTCGCCGACCCTCACTGGAGAGCCGCGATGCAAGCAGAGTTCGACGCCCTCCTGGCAAATAACACATGGACCCTTGTGCCTCGTCCCTCTGGAGTGAACATCGTCACCGGTAAATGGATTTTTCGTCATAAATTTTTAGCTGACGGTTCTCTTGATCGATACAAGGCAAGATGGGTTCTCAGAGGCTTCACTCAACGACCTGGTATTGACTACGAGGAGACTTTCAGTCCCGTTGTCAAACCGGCTACCATCCGCGTTGTGCTCACACTTGCTCTATCGCGTTCTTGGCCCATTCATCAGCTGGACGTCAAGAATGCATTCCTCCATGGGACTTTGACAGAGACTGTGTATTGCCAGCAGCCACCCGGGTTTGTTGATTCTTCCAAGCCCGATTTTGTTTGCCGATTGAACAAGTCATTATATGGATTGAAGCAGGCTCCCCGAGCATGGCATAGTCGCTTTGCCAGTCACATCACCTCCCTTGGGTTTGTTGAGTCCAAAGCGGACACCTCCCTCTTCATATATCGGCGGGGTGCTGACACAGCCTTCTTGCTTCTCTATGTGGATGATATTGTTCTTACTGCTTCGTCACAGAGTTTCCTTCAGCGCATCATCGCAGCTATGCAACGGGAATTCTCTATGACTGACATGGGTGCTCTCCACCATTTTCTGGGTGTCTCTGTTGATCGCCGCTCAGATGAGTTGTTCCTCTCTCAGAAGCAATACATGCTGGATATTCTGGACCGTGCTGGTATGCGTGACTGCAAGCCTTGCAGTACACCTGTTGATACTCATGCAAAGCTACCTGCTGATGGTGTTCCTGTGGCTGATTCTTCACATTATCGCAGTATCGCTGGTGCCCTTCAGTATCTCACATTCACCCGTCCTGATATTGCCTATGCTGTTCAGCAAGTTTGTCTATATATGCATGATCCGAGAGAGCCTCATCTCGCTGCCATGAAGCGCATCCTGCGCTATATCCAGGGAACTTTGGAGCTTGGATTTCACCTACATCGTACCTCGCCTACTGATCTCACTGTGTACTCCGACGCCGATTGGGCTGGTTGCCCTGAGACTCGCCGATCCACTTCTGGCTATGGCGTTTTCTTGGGTGATAATTTGGTCTCATGGTCCTCCAAGCGTCAGGGAACTGTGTCCAGATCTAGTGCAGAGGCTGAGTATCGCGCTGTTGCCAATGGGGTTGCAGAGGCATGTTGGCTACGCCAGCTTCTTCTTGAACTCCATTGCCCTCTTCGACGAGCTACAGTTGTGTATTGTGACAATATCAGTGCCGTTTATTTATCCACCAACCCCGTTCAGCATCAGCGGACCAAACATGTGGAGATTGACCTACACTTTGTTCGTGACCGCGTGGCCCTTGGAGAAGTTCGAGTTCTACATGTCCCTACTACCTCACAGTATGCCGACATCTTCACCAAAGGGCTCCCGACGTCCGTCTTTGTTGAGTTTAGGTCCAGTCTTAATGTTCGCGGTGCTCCCAGTTCCGACTGCGGGGGAGTGTTGGATTGTAAGCGTGTCACAGCCCATGGGCCTGCCGTATCCGGCTCCCCATGTGGTCTATATGTATACAACTGTTGCTATTGAGGAATACATCGTGCATTATACAATCTATCACTAACTGAAGAAGCATCTGGTTGCTTCCATGATGTTTTGACATATACTGCTATGATTAAAGCATATAGCTACGATGGTAAGATTCTCTTATGATCAGGAAATGTTTCAATAATTTTAAGTTTCAACTAATCATGTGTCTATATGGATCGTAAAAATTCGCAGCCAAACGGGGGTCCATCACCGCCCCGTCTTGCTGCCGTCTCGACCGCCACTTCCTTGCCATCCCGGAGCTTCTTCTAGGTTCGCCGGATACAGGTAACCTGAACCCTCGAAACCCCAAACCCTAAAAAGTTCGCCGGAGGTGGAGAAGAAGGGGAAAAGGTGGAAGAGAAAAAATTCGAATGTGGGAGAGATGATTTTGACTCGAGTGTAGTATAGCAATACGAAAAAAATATTGACAAGTGAGCAATATTTTATTGTGTCTTCAACGTAGCATAGATGTATGTCAAAATACCGTATGACATGCGTACGATGGTCGCTCTTATGTCTCCAAATTACCAAATGGTTAACCGAAGAAAAGTCTGTGAAAAAACCCTAAACATTCTATTCCATCTTCATTCTATTCCCTCCCCTCCTCTCCCCCTCCCCGGCGGCGACGAAAGAGCGCGCGCCCTTTCCTTCCCGTCTCCCCGGCCCTTTCGCCGCCCCCCATCGAGTGCCGTCCGCGCCTAGTTCCGCCGGCGCGGAACGCGCCGCCTGCTCGCCCCACCGCGAAGGGGTTCGTCTCGTCCTACTCCTCGGCGCTCGTGAACGGGCGCGGGGAGGGGATCCGTCCGGGCTTGGATCGGCTTCTTCCCCACCTGGTAAGGAAACCCTAGCCACCTTGCTTGGTTGCTTGGGCGGACTGCGCGCGCCCTGTTCCGCAGGATCTTCCCTGTGCTGCGCGACCCGTGAGGGATCAATCCGAGAGTTTTCCTGCTCCAGTTCGCACAATTCGTTGCGAATTCCTTTTCTGCGAGGAGGGGGTACGGTTAGAAGCTGTCAAAGTTTGCGAATAAGTTGAATTTTGCTTTGGGGGTTCAGTTCGATCCCCACGGCTACACGTGCCAGCCCCATGTTTGGGAGGAGGTCGGGTCTAAAGCTGCCTGCTTTTTCTCTGCCGTGCTGGAGGTTACAAATTTATCTGATAGACTTGCTCTATGGGCTCGGATGTTACTAGTAGTTAGGTGCATTTTAGGAAGGCTGAAAGGATAAAGTTATACTTCACTGCAAAATATGCACCAATAAATTCTAGTTCTTCAGTGTAGCGTGCACAATTGTCCATACCTGTTGATCTGTTTTGTAGAAAATTACTTATTAATTCATCCACCTGGCATCCACCCATTCATTGGTTGATTAAAACTATTGTTTCACACCCATGTTTGGGAGGAGGTTGGGCAAAGCTGCGGGCTTGTTCACAAATTGTTCTTGTGCTGCAGCATTATCTGATATCTATGGACTTGCTCTGTGGATTAACTGGATCCCATGTATTTTTGGATCATTTATTCATTTGTAAAGCCATATTTGTGGTGTTTACATTAGTACATAGCCAACACAGCTTACGCTGAGCAATATCCTTGCCTTACATGCTCCAGATGCATGCATCAACTTTGCCGCTCGCGACCCCGACCAGATCGGTCTTCGACCTTCCCCTCATCCGCTGTTTCGTTCTACTTTTTTTCCCTCTTGAAAGACCCCTCTGCGTTACTAGCTGATCGAGGAACGGTAGATTTTTGCCTGCCTAGACCTGCTAGTGGGTGGCCTCATGGATCAAACCTGTGATTTGGTGGCTGCTGATGGGATTTTTGTATTTGTTATAGCAATTCCCGGGGTTTGATTTCCTCGGCTCCTGTTTACTCGGTGGAAATGATTTGTGAAACTTGCTCCTATATGTTTCTCGGTGAAAACACATACGGATCTTGTGCTGGATAGATTTTTTATTCGTGGCTTCTTTCCATTGCAGGATGAGTGAAGAGGATAAGACTGCTGCTGCTGCTGCTGAGCAGCCGAAGCGAGCCCCTAAGCTCAATGAAAGGATCCTCTCTTCTCTGTCCAGGAGATCAGTAGCTGCTCATCCATGGCATGATCTTGAGATCGGTGCGCGGCTTAACTATCCTTTTCAAGCGTTCCTAGCGCCTTGATCAAGCAAGCATATGCTAAATGAATTTGGTTATGCAGGTCCTGGGGCTCCTGCTGTCTTCAATGTTGTAAGTATCATCATTGCCTTCTGAACGTTTCACAAGTTATTAAATGCTTGAAGCTATAATGATATTTTTGTATCGCTTTCCGACCACTCAAGTCTCGCTCGCCTCATCTTTGTATCATGTCTAAATCAGACTGAAATGGTTGGCAACCACAATCTGCATGCAGCCGTCGTACTCCGTTATTTACATTGAGTTTACCAAAGCTGTCACCGAATAAAGCCACTGTACCGTTAGTGTTGACGATTGTTTTAGTTAATTCTATCGTGTAAAAGTCAGTTTCCGCTCTTGATTGTCCTGTTAGCCTGTTAGTGCATTTAATTCTGTCATGCAAAAGGCGGATTCAGATCGCAATTTTGCCATAATATTGACCATTTAGTTTAATCAATTTTGTCGTGCAAAAGGTGGGTTTAACTTGTGATTTCGCCGTAATGTTGAACAGTTAGTATAATTAATTCTGTCATGGAGAAGGCAGGTTTGACTCACGATTTTTCCCTTAGTGCTGAATAGTTATTATAACAATTATTTCTGTCACATAGAAATAATTAATTCTATGGCAATTTTTCCATTACTGTCGAATGATTAGTATAATTAATTCTGTTGTGTAAGGCCCTGTTTGGAGTCGCTTTTCTGGAACTCGCTTATCTGGCAAGCAAGCTTATCTGATAAGCCGCTGCCTGGAGAATCTGCTGTCTGAATAAGTAGGGTGTTTGGCAATTCTGATTATTTTGTGTCGATTGTCTGTCCTGGTTGGTAAATTGACCTGAATGCCCCTAAGGCTGATAATAGCTCATTTTTATTGTGAATCTGAGTAGAAGACAATAATTCTAATGCTTTTGGAGTTTGTTAAATAGAAATTACATCACAATAATATGAAATTCATACGATAGATCGGAATAGTATGGAAACATCCATCATGGGTACAACAACGAATCATGAAACCATAGCGACAGCAATAGCATCACGCAATGCACCCATATCAATGTCATCTCCTAAAGCACCACCACCACCATCTGTGCTAGGTTGGGTTGAATTACCATCATCTTCCTGAAAATCCTCTTCAAAATGCACGTCATGTACGGCACTATCTCTGATGAAATTGTGAAGGGCCATACAAGCAACTATAATTTTCGACTGCTTGTTAACCGGATAACTGGGCAAATTCAAGAGAATGCGCCACTTCATCTTTAGAACTCCAAATGATCGCTCAATCACATTTCTAAGGGATGAATGTGCATGATTAAACACTTCTTTCAATCCTACCGGATGCTGACCATGCTGCCATTCGGAAACATGATACCTCTGTCCCTTGTAGGGTGCAAGAAATCCTTTTCTATTAGGATATCCAGAGTCAACAAGATAGTACTTACCTGCATGTTATATTTACATGTTATATCACAATGACCAAATATTCCCTGAAAAAAAAATTGCAACATAACTCGTCCTTACCATCGGGAGGATGTGGAAATTGATCCTTGTATGTGACAAGCGTGTCCAATAATACACGAGTATCATGGACAGAACCAGGCCAACCAGTGACAGCAAATGTGAACCGCATATCAAAGTCACAAACCGCCACGACGTTTTGTGAAGGATACCCATGCCGACCAATGTATTTCGGTTGATCAGCTAATGGCACAGTTACGGGTATATGGGTACCATCAATTGCTCCTATGCAATCTTTGAAATGAGGCCAAAACCTTGCTTCTTGTAGTTTAGGATGAATAGTAGAAAATTGCGGATCCTTAGGCCTCACAATGTCAACAATGTCAACAGCTAATCTCATGATAGATTCAAGAACCTCTTCAAATTTTCTACTCACAGTTTCTAATGAGCGATGGAAATTATTCTTGCATTGCCTAAAAGATTGAGGTGCACCACAAGCCCATAGAAACATTCCTAGTGCTTCCTTGCTACAAAATTGTCTACTTGATCTCAATCCATAATCTTGCACCAAAGTGTCATGAAGGCTTAAGAAAACTGACCTCCTCATTCTGAACATGTTAAAGCACTCCACTGGATCTTGTAGTTGTAACTCAACCCACTGTATTCCAGTCATACTTGCTATCGTAGTAGTAATCTTCTTCTTGTTCATACCAGATGATGCCATGTAGTCCAGACCAAGCATTGCCACTATGTAATCATCATCAGTGTCGTCAGATTCATCAACATCCATAGTATGAACAGAATCACTGTTGCCTTCACATTCACTAGTTGCACTAGAGGTACTCATCAAAACAAATGCAAGCCTGTCAAAAAGCACTAACCAAGTCATCAGATGAATTTTTATTGTTACAACACAACTAATAGAAGGTTCATAGTCTCACACAGCATACTTAGAAAATTGAAATTATGTCTCACACAACATAAGACAAATGAAAGATAAATGGCACACTAATGCAACACCCTAGTGCTTCTTCCTTATCTCCCAAGCCCTCCTCAGCCAATTCAACCTCCCATTTGGTGTCTTCAATGTAATGAACACATCACGGTTCTCCTTTTTTTGAAGAAGTTGTGTGGCATAGAAGTGTTCATCACTCCCCTCCTCAGCCCCATCCTTAATGACTTGCTCCAACATATTTCCAATCTCATCTCTAACGTGATCAACAACCGCCGAAGTAGCTGAATGTTTACTACTTTGAGCTTTCAACTCATATGCATCGACCAACCGCTTCATGCACTGGTCTCTAAAAGTCTTCTTCTTCTTTCCTTTAGGGGAACTAGGAGCTGGCCTTTTTGAAGCCCTCCGCTCAGAACTGGATGGGGCCTTATGTGCCTCTCTATCATTGTTGCCCTCAACATCAACAACATCATGTTCATCAACATCAACGTTTCCATCACCACTTGGAACATATGAAGTTTCATTTGTAACAATGACCGATTCAAACATGATTCGCATCTGATCCTCATATTCAAGCGGAGCTGTTCTGAATCGGATACAACCTGGCATAGCCTGTAAAATATCATCAAAACAGCATGCTATTATACTCCAATTCAAAAAAATTAAACAACGTGTATATGAACTATATCTTTAGTATGATTGTTAGTGGGCTCACCTTATTTTGTTCTTCCCACCATTCATCGTCAGCCACAATACAACCAGTAACAGGATCTCTTCCCAATCCGGTTGATCTCAAGTTCAAAGTTTTCCATTGGGTATACATTTTTTTCAATATATCCCACCTATTCTTCATTTGACTCTCACCGTATGGCCTCTTGGTACGCTCATAAAACTTTCTAATAAGGTTTGCATATCCCACCGCATTCAAACATTGCTGCGGTCGATTGAAAGCAAGTACTTCTTCCACACAAATGTCATTGAAAGCTTTCGCGGCAAATGAATCCCATTTTGCCACAATCTTTGACGACTTTTCCATCTAAAATTTGATTACAGTATTGTAGAATTAAATACAAATCTACGAGCTTGTTCACTGATCATACAAACCACAATCTGTCATTTTAGCAATCCATCAAGAAGTGACACAAATTTTACCTTGCTATTTGTTGGCGGCCTTGCAGTCATAACAGCTACAGCTGTCCAGATCCTTCGCAGCAACTGCACGCATACATAAAATTGTTATGAGCTACTCCATCATCATATAGGTCCAAAGAGACTCCAATGCAAAATGAAAAAAGAAAGTCATATGTGATATAAAATGTGTTGAAAACTGAATCGTCAAAGAAAGTCATATGTGGTGTATTGGATGGATTGTGCTATATGGGTGGTCGAGTATTTGACTACGGTGTTGTTGTGCCTAGTGCCATTTGGAGGAGTCCTTTTATGGAGCCATGTGGTTGTTGCCTCAAATTCTTCTACTTTTACCAGCCAACCATGTGCTGCGTGTAAAAAAAAAAGTAAACGCATCATGTGTTGGTGCACTCTCTATTGGAGAATTAAACTAATAAAGAACATATAGATCATTCTTGATGCCATAGAGAATCACATTGGCATTCGGTTGCTGGAGTGGCTAAAAAAAATTAATTGATTCCATATGCAGGTGATGAGATGCATATTTTTTTGCAAATGTCATATGTGCGCAGAGAATTCATGCTCTAGGCACGATGTTTCACCAAAAGAAGCTATTATCTTAGTACTGGAAATCTTAGCCTTTTTTCAAGCACCAGAGGTGTTGTATATCATTATCGACGGGGACAGCAATTACAGAACAGAAAGAGTTTCAGAATAAAACTCAAGAACTCAGCCTCTCAACATATAATAATTCGACGAAATACAGCCTAATGGTTCACATCAACACAACTCAACAGGTGTTCTTCCAATACAAAAACGAATGTAGTTGCTAACAATGAACACATGAAAATAAAATCTGAGCTGAAAAATCAAACGGAATTTCAGACCACAAACTGAGGCATCCAAAGCTACTCCTTCAGCGCTGGTTAAAAAGCCTGTTGGACTGGGGAACCAGAAACTTACTTCAGGGGGTGTCCGGCGGCGGGGCGGCGGCCAGGGGGCGGCCAGGCGGCGGGGACCTCCGGCGGCGGGGCGGCGGCCAGGCGGCGGGGGCGTCCGGCGGCAGGGCGGCGGCCAGGCGGTGGGGGCGTCCGGTGGCGGGGCGGCGGCCAGGCAGCAGAACAGTCCGGCGGCGGGGGCGTCCGGCGGCGGGGCGGTGTCCAGGCAGCAGGAGACTCCGGCGCGGGCGTCCGGTGGCGGGGCGGCGTCCAGGCAGCAGGAGACTTCGGCGGTGGAGCCGGATCCAGGGGGATGGGGCGTCGACCGGCGGAGGTGGCGCCCAGCCGGGGGCGGAGGGGGCTTCCGGCGGCGGGGGCGTCCGGCGCCAGGGCCGGCGGGGGCGGCCGCCGGAGGTAGGGAAGCGGCCCGGCCGACCCCAGGGGCGGCGCCGGGATCTGCAGGGGGGCGGCGGCGGGATCTGGAGCGGCGGCGGCGGGAGGAGCGGCGGCGGTCGCCTGGAGGCCGTTGCCCGAGGGTACCCGGGGGAAAATTTCTCCGCTTGCCCCAGAAGCGTGGTCTGACCCGCGTAGGAGATAAGCTGAGTGCTAGTTGTATTTCAGATTCTCCAATAAGCGGCTTACGTGACAAGCGGGAAATAAGCAAGGCGTTTGGGTGGGTTTATCGCTTATTTCCACCAATAAGCGGGAAATAAGCGACTCCAAACAGGCCCTAAAAGGTGGATTTGAATTTTATCAAAATTAAAGCAGTAGAAACTGCCATTGTAGGAACTGAATGATTTCCTGATTTGTATTGGTACAGTAAATCATCCACCCCCTTGTACGTGGAAGCAGTATTGTGATATTGACAAAGAAAATCTACCTACCAAACAAGTAATGTGGATACTCTTTATCATTAACTGTTCCATCATAGAAGTAGATAGATGGATGGGACGGGTAGATTGTATGACTGCACAAATTTAAGGATATCTCACCCCAACCCTAAAAGTGTACAAGTCTATATCAATTCCTGTCAAGATGCCACCACGTTCTCACACGCCGTCAGCCATGTCACAGCGGTCGGAGGCGGGTTCTCCGCCTACGGCGGGGGACGAAGAGGAGCAGCGGCTGCGGGCGGCGCTACGTCACCTGCAGGCGGAGGCGGGGGTGCTTGAGCGCTTGGTGTACAAGCACCGGAACCAGCACCGCGGCGCCGCCTACTTCCAGTACCTCCTCAAGGTGAGCGCCGCGTCTCCACATCCTCCTAAGGATACCAGGACAACCCCCACCCCGATGTTGGCGAGTGGCTCGCACTGACGGGAGATGTGTCCCCATGTGTCTGCGCATGCAGGTGAGGAGGGACCTGAAGCTGCTACTCGGCACCGATCTCGCCCAGGTCCTCAACGCCGTGTTCCCCGTCCTCGCATCCCGCAAGCCGGCCAACACGATCCTCGTCCCGACCAAGTCAGTCTGCTATTGCATTTGCGCTGCTTTCAAATTTCACTTGCTATTGTCGAAATAGTTGATCTGTTGTTACTTTGCTTTCTTCTGGATTCTGATGTAGGCAGACTAAGAAGAAACCTGGTGCGAACCACAGCCATCATGAGAGGCTTTTGGGTGTTGCTCGCTTGTTATCCCAGGTGTGTTTTGTGTTTGTGGAGCATTGATGCTCTTGTGATCATGACTTATCTGTAGCCTGGAAGAGAGATTTCATACTCTGCCCAACTTTGTATCATATCAAATCTCAGTGAAAAACTTCTCTATCCTGTGCAGATGGCTGAACCTGTCATGAAGGCAGCAATGTATCCTTTGTTTTCTGTTCTCATGTCCATTTGTTCTAGGCTTACCGATAAGTGAGTCATGCCTTACAATTGGCTTAGCCTCATAAAACAAAGCAGATATAAATTTCTACCCTACCTCTATGGTTGAAACATATACAAAGTTCCTTGACCTACACTACAGTCAGATAACATTTTTACTTGCTAGATCATTCTTCATCGATCTTTGTACCGCGGTGTTTTCTTTGCTTGCACGAATAAGGGTCCTGATCCAACAGGTGAGAGTTATAATTTCTTTCTCTTGAATTTCACCTTGGAACCACATGCTGACTGATATTGTTATTCTTTCTCTTTTCCTTACAAAAGCTTTTGCCGTAGCCTCTGACCCTCTGGTACTTGCTTCACAGATGTTACTTGATGTTGTTTTATTATATAATAAGGTTACAGATCTTACTGATAGGAAGCAGGCTGTTAAGATTAGCATTGGTGGAGTGCAGGTCTGTTTTGCTTTCACACTAGCAATTATGTAATTTTGAATACCATGGAGAAACTCTATTGTCTAAGCCTGTGTTTTCACTCTCACACAAGCTGATCTTTCTGGAAGATATAATGATTTCACTGAATAACTTTGCCTCATTTCCCTTCGGTTATTCCCACAGGCTTTCAGAGAATACTACCCCTCTATGAATGATGCTTGTACAATTCTGGAGTGTGTATGGGTGAAAGATAAATTTCTTTTGCATGAAAAGATGAAAGATAGCTGTCAGGAAACACAAGTTGAGGATCAGAAGCCCTGTGGTCCTGAATCTTCAATCCAGTATGAGACGCTTCCACTCGTTAGTGAAGGTTGAAATGCTTTATTTTCTATTATTCATGATAAATATATGGAGATCCTGAATTCTTAGTTGCATTGTTTGATGCTTACTTTCTGAATGGGCACTGAGTTTGAATGGACATCAAGCACCTTAGTAACATCATTACATTGTGAAAAACATAGCTGAAATCAAATGTATAAAATTGAATTATTTAAGGATAATTTATCATGCTGCTTGTTCCCATGCTAGCTACCAAGGCACTTGAAACTAGCCCTGTTCATGGTCCGGTTTCCCAGGTTTCTTGTTTGTTTCTAAACCAAACCAGGAGGGAGCTTGCTGGTCTGGGTGGGGCTGGTTTTGTACTTGCTAGCTGGTGGGAAGTACCGCCGGTGCGGGCTGGGCTGGCTGGTTTGAACGGGTTTACGTTGGTTTAGTTCTGGAGACGTAGAGTGACCACACAATGCTGGTACTGCTAACTCTGCACGTGCCGAATTAATCAAGCGCGTACTATTGGCTACACACAAGGAACGTACAAAATCGAAGCTATGTAAATATGTAATATCAGGTGTTTTTGACAAATATAATTTGTGAAGAAATTCCAAGTTATGAACATGGCTTTGAGCTCTCCAAAAACATCTGGGATTTCATTGCCTAGAATGGTACAAATTGTGTAGAAATTCTCTAAAATACATATGCCTGTGCAGGAAGACTAGGGCAGCTGCCTTACAACTGCAGCTATACACTAACATGAATAAAGAAAAAGCAAAAAAGAAATGCATTGGTTGAACAGCTCGTGATTAACATTAAAATGAGATCCAAGAAAACGTCAAACTGATAGACCAAGCCAGATGTTGCAGTCTTTGGTTTGGCAACACCATGAATTTTTGACATACTTGAATGAAAATATTATGCTTCCAAGTCAGTCGAATCTGAGGAAAACAGGGAAAAGAAATTTAGATAGCATAATTACTCTAAACTATTAAAGATAACAACAGGAAAGGCACAGAACAATAAAATGCTGACATACATTCTAACCTTCATCTACTGAGTTAGCAGCCGGTTTTTTCAAACTGATGAACAGGGCTACTTGAAACTGGCATTTTGGGTTATCCATCAATCTTTGGAAGTATGCCACATTAGAACTTTTTATTGGTGAACAGTTACCATTGAACATGTTGGCATGATTTATAGCGATATGGCCGATAGCATGCCTGACATGTCTGCAATACTAAGATCAGATAGCCTAGCTGAATGATAGCTAATAAGGTGCTGGTTTTCAATAACCAGGTTTTCCGTATTACAGCTATGATGCAACGCTTGATTAGTTCTTTAGATAATTGTAAGACACCTTTCAGGTTACCACTAGTAGTCAATTATTATTTAGGGAACCAAACACAAGTATAATTTTCAGTATCAAATTGTTTGTTACGCATTCATCTGAACAGGCTCGGTTCTTTTTTATCACTTCATGGGGTCTAACTTCAAAAGCATTCTTGTTAACTCCATTGCCTATTTGTGGCCATTTTTTCAGATACACTAAACCTTGAAGAAACGAACCTGCCAGCCAAACAGGCAGACGCTGCTCTGGCTGAGCAACCGGACAAAATGAACCATTGCAGTGGTGCTGGAGGTTCTCAGAGTGGGAGGCAACTGGAAAAGGAAAGTGGTGCTTGTTCAGTTCCTGACACGCTTAATACTTGCATGCATTCAGTTCCACACCCGAACCTCAAGCTTGAGACTAGGAAGAGAGTAGCATTCGTTGCTGTTGGAAATCCAAAGGTCCCTGGTGCAGCCTCAGAAACAAAATCATCAGAAGTAAACAAGAAGCAAAGACTAAACATGATTTCACACACCTCTGTAGAATCTGGACTCTACAACAAATTGCTGGATTATGAGAACGTCGAAAAATCCCTACTTTAACATCTTCGGAAATTCCCTCTTCTTTGTCAAGGGAAGAGCAACAGCTAAGAAAGTGCTATTGCAGCTTCTAGATAAGCAAAACCTAAAATGATTTGTACTGTAGCAAGATGAAGGTCACTATTAGCTTAGAGCTTCCGAACCAGACCTTTTCTATTGTTTCTAACCAAATTTCACGATGACCTGCAAGATTGTTTTTGTAGGGCTTGTGTACTACGGAGATATCCATGCTTGTTTCAATGTTCATTACCACAGTTCATATAATTGAAAGTTTTGTTCGCACTAGCAGATTTCGGCTTCATATTTATATTCATTACGTGCTTTACTTGTGCGGTCTCAATTTGAAAACCTCATGTTAATTTGGGCTTCGGTTGGTCTTGTATTAGTGCCGGTGTAGCGGATCACGGATAGCGAGGTGCTATAGCGAATGCTAAGTTCAAATAGTGGAATTCAAAAAATAGTCACAATTTTAGAGCATATATGAATATTAATATCAAGTTTACTTATAAAAAAGTTAGCCATTACATTTCATGGTAAGAATCATAAATAAATAGATATAATTAAGATGTATGGATATATATTAACATTAAATTCACGTATCAATAAATAACAAAAATTCATTTTTCATCTCTTCGTCATTACCTAAATAACCATTTTAAACATTATTATTACCATTTGATTTATATTCATATGTCACAAATATAGCGAATAGTGGACAATAACGACCGCTAAGTCCAAACATGCTATCTTGGGTCCACTACCTTGTAGCATTAATGGTACGCTACCTACCGCTAAAGCCAGCGCTATTGCGGACGCTAGAATCTTGCCTGTGCATGAAACTTCTGGTTTACATAGAATCCATAAAATATATAAATCAGTGTCTCAACACTAACCTATACTATAAAAACGAAACTAACCGTGCTTCAAACAAGAATAATTGCTGAGGCAAATATATCTTAGAAGATCTTGCTATTTCTATGTATGTTATTACAAGATCAGTGACAACAAGGAGCGCAAACAAATGTGCCTGCTACCCATCAGGGCAAGCTTGGAAGAGCAACTTTGTCCAAGGAAAGAAAGCTGACACGCCCATTATCCACATGGCAATATTTAAGAGGAATACCCCCAAAATTGTTTTCCACCATTTCCAATACAACCCTTGAGGGGGGCTTATTCCTGCACCGAAATGAAAAATAATATCAATATTTTTTTAGGACTTTATGTCAAAGTTGTGATACTCCGGTACAAACATGGATCAACAGAGTATATGAGAGCAATGTATTATGTTATAAATTTTATTCATATGCTATCACCAAAGTCGATTTGAACTCTTTTTTCCTTACTTTCATGGACAGTGTATCTGCACTTCACAAAATTTCAGACTCTTAGCCTACTACATGCCTAGAATTAGCTATTTGTCTATCTTCAGGATAAAAGTTAGTGATAATGGAAAGAAAATGTGATAAGTTGCAATAAAACGGATTAACTGAGAGTCCACTTAGACATCACGAATATTCAATCAGCTTTGAGACTGAGCTATTCATTTCTTTGGTCCATATAGCTAACAGATGGGTAACAATTGCGAGTAAATCTACTAGAGCAATAAATTAATTAATGTGCATGCCGGAGCCTCCCTTGGTCTCCATGAAACTTGGTCCATGTGTGGCAGCCTGCCAGGGGCACTCACACGCATTTCAAACAAGAAGGTATTGCTAAAATCATATCAAATGCGCCACAGGGGGAAAATCCTTTCATGTTTACAGAAAAATAGTTCAGTAATTCAAGTAGTCTAAATGATGATGGACCCTATATCTACACGAAAATACTGGGAGACCAACAGAAGATGAACTTTGGAAGATGAAACTATAATTGACCGGATAAAAGGAACATTACCTTAACAGACATAAGAGGAAACTAGGGGTTCCTGGGGATGATTTTTTTAAACTTGCTGTTAGGCAAATACACTTCAAAGGATGGAGATATCCCATCAATGTGCATTTCCTTCAGCAACATGGTTATATCACTGCAGGCACCATCGACTCTATTGAAGCTCTGATCAGTGTGAACCACTCGTGGGAGGAACAGTAGTGTCACAAGTACCACTATTCTTCATTGTCCAGGGAACACCATATCGTCCAACAATATAACCAAGCGATTCCAAGTGCTTATAAGATTTCATTGAGAAGAATCAAGGCACCTCTTTCAACCAAGAACCTGCATGGTTTCAACAAGCCAGAAATCAATGACACGGAATTCATTATTCATGCATAATCGATTAACAAATGGCTCAGAGGTTCAAGCAGCGATGAGTTTATGCTGGCCTACTGGATGCAAAGCACACCATGGCTAAAGGGCCAGTACAATAATATACCACGAGGAACCTGACATACAATGCACAGCTATGGCATTCAATCGAATAGGTGGCGTACCCGATCTCCTCGATGTTGTAGCACAGCTTGCCGCCCCGGGTGACGCCGGTGGTCAGCCACAGCTTACCCTTGCTCTCCACCACCTCCGCGGCACCGGCCTCCTCCACCTACCGCGCGCGCGACGCCACATTCCTGCGCCCACCACCGCAGAACCCATCGAGCGGGCGGGTCACACTTACACAGATCCAGCCAGCACAAACTGCTCATGCAGAGCAACCGCAAGCAAAGCACTCACCTGAACTGGACCCTCGAGGAGGCGGACGGAGCTACGTCGAGGAAGGGGTTGAGCTGCTGCTCCTCGCCATCATCGTTTCCCGCGGCGGCGCCACCCCCTGGAGCGCGGCTCATTCGGTGGCGGTTAAGGATGGCAACAGGGTGGGTTCGGATCGGGTGGAGTGTCTGGGCATGCAAAACCGAAACCCGAACCTAAAACTCAAATCCGAACCGAAAACAGTTTCGGGTGAAAATCCATCCCCGAAACCGAAATCCGCGGATACCTGAAACCCTACGAATTAATCGAAACCCGAAAATGAACAGTACAGTACAGTATAACAGTAGCAAACTAGCAATACAACACCAAGTTTACAAGTCTTAAACGATTTTGAGTACAGCAACAATACCAATCTTAACAATACTAGTATAGTAACAATTCAAATTACAAGTTCAGGGACAACAAAAATTACAATTATTTCAGAGATAGCATTCATAGCAATACAACGACGTTAACTTGGTCACAAAGCATGTTGCCATTTCTTTGGATCATTGCAGCAGATATAACTAAGCATGGAAAATTGCAGTACCAAAACAAGGAACAAGCAGCACTGCCGTCCCTGAGCCACTGACCTGCAGGCGCCGGGCGGGATGCCAGGATGGCGGCGGGGCGCGGCCTCCCCGCGGGACGACGCACGGTATACAAAATTACATAATTGCTAGTGTGGAAGCAAAACAGACCTGCACTCCACCGATGCTAATCTTAACAGCCTACTTCCTGTCAGTAAGATCTGTAACCTTATTATATAATGAAACAACATCAAGTAACATCTGTGAAGCAAGTACCAGAGGGTCAGAGGCTACGGCAAAAGGTTTTCTAAGGAAAAGAGAAGTACCTGAGCATTGTCGATGCATTCATCTAATGCCTGAAGTATGATGATGTGATGGAAGACTACCACAAGTTAAGAATCATTATCCCACCAATCCAAGTAAGTTTTCTGCAAGAAACATACTTTGGTTGTCAGTTAAAAGCATGGTCTGATAGCAAAATATTTTGGAGTGCAGACCGACAAAGAAGTTGTGCAAAAGATTGCGAATGAGCTTGTTGTTAGCGAAGGCAAAAAAAGTCTACAGAAGTGGAAATGGCAGAGAATGGTTTGTGATGCAGTATTCTAATGATAATACACTCAATGATAGTACACTCAATATGCTAATACATGTTAGTTTTTGCAGCTAATTTGTCCTATCCTTCGCCAAAAAGAATGGTTTGTGGTTTTTGTCGATTTTGAAGTAAAAGACCAGATATCTATCTTGTGTTCCGACAACTCGGAATTAACAAACAGCGGTATATTTGAGCAATTCGGTCAAACATTCTCGGAGGAGTTGGGCACAGCCTTTGTGGAATGCGGCTACGAGTCGCCACTTTCCAATCCCGTAAGGGTGCCAACTGTTAAGTTCAATGCCAATTCCAGAAACAGTGGCTTAGCATCTATGCTTGCCCCTGAGCGATACAATGGAGTTCAGATGCCCACAACCTTGAAGGGGGTCATGGTTAGTGTATTCCCCTCTTTATATTGATGTGAAGTGTATGCAAAAAATACTGTGCATTATATCCTTTTTATTTCAATTTGCAGGGGATGGAGGAATACAAAGCCTCAAAACTAGCGCACCTTGTTTTCCATCAGAAAAATACTGCAGAGCTGCCTGCACAGATTAATCATACGACAAAATATGCAAGATAGGAGCAAAGTAAAGCCAAGAGGAGGAAATGCTGCAAAGCTGCCTGCACGGATTAATCACGTAGGGCAAAAGATGCAAGACAAGAGGAGCCAAGGAAAGCCAAGAGGAAAATAGACGTGGGCAGTGTGATGATGAACTTATTAATGTCACTAACAAAAACTCACTGTTCAAGCTGCAAGCTAGGTATGTATTCTTGCTGTGGCGCCTTGTGTTTGTTCGAAACCTATATACCCATTGTGTAGTGGCTTACATGTCATATCATGTTATTTGAATACGGTCGCACCGGCAACCGGGGTCGAAAACGCAGGTGATCGTCCGAAGCCGTGAAAATGGCCTCTGGACCCATTTTCGGCCAAGAAAACGTGTGCTATAGGTCATCGGAGACCAAATACGGTCACACCGGAACCAGGGTCGAAATCGTAGGGAAGGTTCGAAATCATGAAAATAGCCTCCGGACCCGTTTTCTGCCAAGAAAATGTGTGCTATAGGTTACCGGAGCTCGAATACGGTTAGAGCGGCAAGCGGGGTCGAAAGCATAGGTGATCGTCAAAGGCTGTGAAAATGGCCTCCGGACTCATTTTTGGCCAAGAAAACGTGTGCTATAGGTCACAGGAGCCTGAATACGGTCACACCGGCCACCGGGGTTCAAAACGTGAGGATGGTCCGAAGCCGTGATAATGGCTTCCAGACCCGGTTTCAGTTGTGAAAACGTGTGCTATAGGTCACGGGAGCCCGAATACGGTCACACCGGCAACCGGGGTCGGAAACGCGGGTGATCATCTGAAGCTGTGAAAATGGCCTCCGGACCCATTTTCGGTTGATAAAACGTGTGCTATAGGTCACGGGAGCCCGAATACGGTCACACTGGCAACCGGGGTTGAAAATGCAGGTGATCATCCGAAGCTACGAAAATGGCCTCTGGACCCATTTTCGGTTGTGAAAATGTGTGCTATAGGTCACGATAGCCCGAATATGGTCACATCGGCAACCGGGGTCGAAAACGCGGGTGATCGTCCGAAGCTGTGAAAATGGCCTCCGGACCCATTTTTGGTTGTGAAAACATGTGCTCTAGGTCACGACAGCCCGAATACGGTCACACTGGCAACCAGGGTCGAAAACGTGAGGGTTGGTCCGAAGCCGTGAAAATGGCCTCCGGACCCGTTTTCGACCGTGAAAACGTGTGCTAAAGGTCACGGGATGGTCCGAAGCCATGAAAATGGCCTCCGAACCTGTTTTCGGCCAGGAAAACATATGCTATAGGTCACAGGAGTCCGAATACGGTCACACCGGCCACCGGGGTTAAAACGTGGGGCATGGTCCGAAGGCACTAAAATTGGCTCCGGACTCGTTTTCGGCCGAGAAAACATGTGCTATAGGTCAAGGGAGCCCGAATACGGTCACAACGGCAACTGGGGTCGAAAACGTGGGGGATGGTCTGAAATCGTGAAAATGGCTTCCGGACCCGTTTTCTGTGCTATAGGTCACGGGAGCCCGAATACGGTAACACCGACAACCGGGGATGAAAACGCGGGGGATGTTCCAAAGCC
Organism: Setaria viridis; assembly: GCF_005286985.2. Taxonomy (NCBI): domain Eukaryota; kingdom Viridiplantae; phylum Streptophyta; class Magnoliopsida; order Poales; family Poaceae; genus Setaria; species Setaria viridis. The sequence continues at coordinate 50,253,090 of NC_048265.2, forward strand.
GTGAAAATGGCCTCCGGACCCGTTTTCTTCCGTGAAAACGTGTGCTATAGGTCATGGGAGCCCGAATATGGTAACACCGACAACCGGGGTCGAAAACGTGGGGGATGCTCCGAAGCCGTGAAATGGCCTCCGGACCCGTTTTCTGCTAGCAAAACGTGTGCTATAGGTCACGGGAGCCCGAATACGGTCACACCGACAACCGGTGTCGAAAACGTGGGGGATGGTCCGAAGCCGTGAAAATGGCCTCCGGACCCGTTTTCGGCCGTGAAAACGTGTGCTATAGGTCACGGGAGTTCGAATACGGTCACACCGGCATCCGAGGTCGAAAACGTGGGGGATGGTCCGAAGCCGTGAAAATGGCCTCCGGACCCGTTATCTGCCAAGAAAACATGTGCTATAGGTTACGGGAGCCCGAATACGGTAACACCGACAACCGGGGTCGAAAACGTGGGGGATGCTCCAAAGCCGTGAAAATGGCCTCCAGACCCGTTTTCTGCTAGGAAAACGTGTGCTATAGGTCACGGGAGCCCGAATACGGTCACACCGACAACCGGGGACGAAAACGTGGGGGATGGTCCGAAGCTGTGAAAATGTCCTCCGGACCCATTTTCGGCCATGAAAACGTGTGCTATAGGTCACGGGAGCCCGAATACGGTCACACTGGCATCCGGGGTCGAAAACATGGGGAATGGTCCGAAGCCGTGAAAATGGCCTCCGGACCTGTTTTCAGCTAAGAAAACGTGTGCTATAGGTCGCGCGAGCCCAAATACGGTCACACCGGCAACTGGGGTCAAAAACGTGGGTGATCGTCCAAAGCCGTGAAAATGGCTTCCGGACCCATTTTCGGCCGTGAAAACGTGCGCTATAGGTCAAGGGAGCTCGAATACGGTCACAACGGCAACTGGGGTCGAAAATGTGGGGGATGGTCCGAAATCGTGAAAATGGCTTCCGGACCCATTTTCTGTGCTATAGGTCACGGGAGCCCGAATACGGTAACACCGACAACCGGGGACGAAAACGTGGGGGATGTTCCGAAGCCGTGAAAATGTCCTCCGGACCCGTTTTCTTCCGTGAAAACGTGTGCTATAGGTCATGGGAGCCTGAATATGGTAACACCGACAACCGGGGTCGAAAACGTGGGGGATACTCCGAAGCCGTGAAAATGGCCTCCAGACCCGTTTTCTGCTAGCAAAACGTGTGCTATAGGTCACGGGAGCCCGAATACGGTCACACCGACAACCGGGGACGAAAACGTGGGGGATGGTCCGAAGCTGTGAAAATGTCCTCCGGACCCATTTTCGGCCGTGAAAACGTGTGCTATAGCTCACGGGAGCCCGAATACGGTGACACCGGCATCCGGGGTCGAAAACATGGGGGATGGTCCGAAGCCGTGAAAATGGCCTCCGGACCTGTTTTCGGCTAAGAAAACGTGTGCTATAGGTCGCGGGAGCCCGAATACGGTCACACCAGCAACTGGGGTCGAAAACGTGGGTGATCCTCCAAAGCCGTGAAAATGGCTTCCGGACCCATTTTCGGCCGTGAAAACGTGTGCTATAGGTCACAGGAGCCCGAGTACGGTCATACAGGCATCCGGGGTCGAAAACGTGAGGGTTGGTCGGAAGCCGTGAAAATGGCCTCCGGACCCGTTTTCGACCGTGAAAACGTGTGCTAAAGGTCATGGGATGGTCCGAAGCCATGAAAATGGCCTCCGAACCCGTTTTCGGCCAGGAAAACATATGCTATAGGTCAGAGGAGCACGAATACGGTCACACCAGCCACCGGGGTTAAAACGTGGGGCATGGTCCGAAGACACTAAAATTGGCTCCGGACTCGTTTTCGGCTGAGAAAACGTGCGCTATAGGTCAAGGGAGCCCGAATACGGTCACAACGGCAACTGGGGTCGAAAATGTGGGGGATGGTCCGAAATCGTGAAAATGGCTTCCGGACCCATTTTCTGTGCTATAGGTCACGGGAGCCCGAATACGGTAACACCGACAACCGGGGACGAAAACGTGGGGGATGTTCCGAAGCCGTGAAAATGTCCTCCGGACCCGTTTTCTTCCGTGAAAACGTGTGCTATAGGTCATGGGAGCCTGAATATGGTAACACCGACAACCGGGGTCGAAAACGTGGCGGATACTCCGAAGCCGTGAAAATGGCCTCCAGACCCGTTTTCTGCTAGCAAAACGTGTGCTATAGGTCACGGGAGCCCGAATACGGTCACACCGACAACCGGGGACGAAAACGTGGGGGATGGTCCGAAGCTGTGAAAATGTCCTCCGGACCCATTTTCGGCCGTGAAAACGTGTGCTATAGCTCACGGGAGCCCGAATACGGTGACACCGGCATCCGGGGTCGAAAACATGGGGGATGGTCCGAAGCCGTGAAAATGGCCTCCGGACCTGTTTTCGGCTAAGAAAACGTGTGCTATAGGTCGCGGGAGCCCGAATACGGTCACACCAGCAACTGGGGTCGAAAACGTGGGTGATCCTCCAAAGCCGTGAAAATGGCTTCCGGACCCATTTTCGGCCGTGAAAACGTGTGCTATAGGTCACAGGAGCCCGAGTACGGTCATACAGGCATCCGGGGTCGAAAACGTGAGGGTTGGTCGGAAGCCGTGAAAATGGCCTCCGGACCCGTTTTCGACCGTGAAAACGTGTGCTAAAGGTCATGGGATGGTCCGAAGCCATGAAAATGGCCTCCGAACCCGTTTTCGGCCAGGAAAACATATGCTATAGGTCAGAGGAGCACGAATACGGTCACACCAGCCACCGGGGTTAAAACGTGGGGCATGGTCCGAAGACACTAAAATTGGCTCCGGACTCGTTTTCGGCTGAGAAAACGTGCGCTATAGGTCAAGGGAGCCCGAATACGGTCACAACGGCAACTGGGGTCGAAAACGTGGGGGATGGTTTGAAATCGTGAAAATGGCTTCCGGACCCGTTTTCTGTGCTATAGGTCACGGGAGCCCGAATACGGTAACACCGACAACCGGGGACAAAAACGTGGAGGATGTTCCGAAGCCGTGAAAATGGCCTCCGGACCCGTTTTCTTCCGTGAAAACGTGTGCTATAGGTCATGGGAGCCCGAATATGGTAACACCGACAACCGGAGTCGAAAACGTGGGGGATGCTCCGAAGCCGTGAAATGGCCTCCGGACCCGTTTTCTGCTAGCAAAACGTGTGCTATAGGTCACGGGAGCCCGAATACGGTCACACCGACAACCGGTGTCGAAAACGTGGGGGATGGTCCGAAGCCGTGAAAATGGCCTCCGGACCCGTTTTCGGCCGTGAAAACGTGTGCTATAGGTCACGGGAGTCCGAATACGGTCACACCGGCATCCGAGGTCGAAAACGTGGGGGATGGTCCGAAGCCGTGAAAATGGCCTCCGGACCCGTTATCTGCCAAGAAAACATGTGCTATAGGTTACGGGAGCCCGAATACGGTAACACCGACAACCGGGGTCGAAAACGTGGGGGATGCTCCAAAGCCATGAAAATGGCCTCCAGACCCATTTTCTGCTAGGAAAACGTGTGCTATAGGTCACGGGAGCCCGAATAAGGTCACACCGACAACCGGGGACGAAAACGTGGGGGATGGTCCGAAGCTGTGAAAATGTCCTCCGGACCCATTTTCGGCTGTGAAAACGTGTGCTATAGGTCACGGGAGCCCGAATACGGTCACACGGGCATCCGGGGTCGAAAACATGGGGGATGGTCCGAAGCCGTGAAAATGGCCTCCGGACCTGTTTTCAGCTAAGAAAACGTGTGCTATAGGTCGCGCGAGCCCGAATACGGTCACACCGGCAACTGGGGTCAAAAACGTGGGTGATCGTCCAAAGCCGTGAAAATGGCTTCCGGACCCATTTTCGGCCGTGAAAACGTGTGCTATAGGTCACAAGAGCCCGAGTACGGTCATACCGGCATCCGGGGTTGAAAACGTGGGGGATGGTACGAAGCCGTGAAAATGGCCTCCAGACCCGTTTTCTGCCAAGAAAATGTGTGCTATAGGTCACGGGGGCCCAAATACGGTCACACTGGCAACCGGGGTCGAAAACGTGAGGGTTGGTCTGAAGCCGTGAAAATGGCCTCCGGACCCGTTTTCGACCGTGAAAACGTGTGCTAAAGGTCACGGGATGGTCCGAAGCCATGAAAATGGCCTCCGAACCCGTTTTCGGCCAGGAAAACATATGCTATAGGTCACAGGAGCCCGAATACGGTCACACCGGCCACCGGGGTTAAAACGTGGGGTAGGTCTGAACACACTAAAATTGGCTCCAGACTCGTTTTCGGCCGAGAAAACGTGCGCTATAGGTCAAGGGAGCCCGAATACGGTCACAACGGCAACTGGGGTCGAAAACGTGGGGGATGGTCCGAAATCGTGAAAATGGCTTCCGGACCCGTTTTCTGTGCTATAGGTCACGGGAGCCCGAATACGGTAACACCGACAACCGGGGACGAAAACGTGGGGGATGTTCCGAAGCCGTGAAAATGGCCTCCGGACCTGTTTTCTTCCGTGAAAACGTGTGCTATAGGTCATGGGAGCCCGAATATGGTAACACCGACAACCGGGGTCGAAAACGTGGGGGATGCTCCGAAGCCGTGAAAATGGCCTCCAGACCCGTTTTCTGCTAGCAAAACGTGTGCTATAGGTCACGGGAGCCCGAATACGGTCACACCGACAACCGGGGACGAAAACGTGGGGGATGGTCCGAAGCTGTGAAAATGTCCTCCGGACCCATTTTCGGCCGTGAAAACGTGTGCTATAGGTCACGGGAGCCCGAATACGGTGACAGCGGCATCCGGGGTCGAAAACATGGGGGATGGTCCGAAGCCGTGAAAATGGCCTCCGGACCTGTTTTCGGCTAAGAAAACGTGTGCTATAGGTCGCGGGAGCCCGAATACGGTCACACCAGCAACTGGGGTCGAAAACGTGGGTGATCGTCCAAAGCCGTGAAAATGGCTTCCGGACCCATTTTTGGCCGTGAAAACGTGTGCTATAGGTCACAGGAGCCCGAGTACGGTCATACCGGCATCCGGGGTCGAAAATGTGGGGGATGGTCCGAAGCCATGAAAATGGCCTCCGGACCCATTTTCTGCCAAGAAAACGTGTGCTATAGGTCACGGGAGCCTGAATACGGTAACACCGACAACCGGGGTCGAAAACGTGGGGGATGCTCCGAAGCCGTAAAAATGGCATCCGGACCCACTTTCGGTTGTGAAACGTGTGCTATAGGTCACGGGAGCCCGAATACGATCAGACCGGCATCCGGGGTCGAAAACGTGGGGGATGGTACGAAGCCGTGAAAATGGCCTCCAGACCCGTTTTCTGCCAAGAAAACGTGTGCTATAGGTCACGGGAGCCCGAATACGGTCACACCGGCAATAATGGTCGAAAACGCACGTGATCGTCCGAAGCCGTGAAAATTGCCTCCGGACCCGTTTTCGGCCAAGAAAACGTGTGCTATAGGTCACGGGAGCCCAAATACGGTAACACCGACAACCGGGGTCGAAAACGTGGGGGATGCTCCGAAGCCGTGAAAATGGCCTCCGGACCCACTTTCGGCTGTGAAACGTGTGCTATAGGTCACGGGAGCCCGAATACGGTCACACCGGCATCCGGGGTCGAAAACGTGGGGGATGGTACGAAGCCGTCAAAATGGCTTCCAGACCCGTTTTCTGCCAAGAAAACGTGTGCTATAGGTCACGGGAGCCCGAATACGGTCACACCGGCAATAATGGTCGAAAACACACGTGATCGTCCGAAGACGTGAAAATTGCCTCCGGACCCGTTTTCGGCCAAGAAAACGTGTGCTATAGGTCACGGGAGACCGAATACGGTCACACCGGCAACCGGGGTCGAAAATGTGGGGAAGGTCCAAAGTCGTGAAAATGGCCTCCGAACCCGTTTTCTGCCAAGAAAACGTGTGCAATAGGTCACGGGAGCCCGAATACGATCCCACTAGGCACTGGGGTCAAAAACGTGGGGGATGGTCCGAAGCCGTGAAAATGGCCTCCGGACCTGTTTTCAGCTAAGAAAACGTGTGCTATAGGTCGCGGGAGCCCGAATACGGTCACACCAGCAACTGGGGTCGAAAACGTGGGTGATTGTCCAAAGCCGTGAAAATGGCTTCCGGACCCATTTTCGGCCGTGAAAACGTGTGCTATAGGTCACAGGAGCCCGAGTACGGTCATACCGGCATCCGGGGTCGAAAATGTGGGGGATGGTCCGAAGCCATGAAAATGGCCTCCGGACCCATTTTCTGCCAAGAAAACGTGTGCTATAGGTCACGGGAGCCTGAATACAGTCACACCGACAACCGGGGTCGAAAACGTGGGGGATGCTCCGAAGCCGTAAAAATGGCCTCCGGACCCACTTTCGGCTGTGAAACGTGTGCTATAGATCACGGGAGCCCGAATACGATCAGACCGGCATCCGGGGTCGAAAACGTGGGGGATGGTACGAAGCTGTGAAAATGGCCTCCAGACCCGTTTTCTGCCAAGAAAACGTGTGCTATAGGTCACGGGAGCCCGAATACGGTCACACCGGCAATAATGGTCGAAAACCCACGTGATCGTCCGAAGCCGTGAAAATTGCCTCCGGACCCGTTTTCGGCCAAGAAAACGTGTGCTATAGGTCACGGGAGCCCGAATACGGTAACACCGACAACCGGGGTCGAAAACGTGGGGGATGCTCCGAAGCCGTGAAAATGGCCTCCGGACCCACTTTCGGCTGTGAAACGTGTGCTATAGGTCACGGGAGCCCGCCGAATACGGTCACACCGGCATCCGGGGTCGAAAACGTGGGGGATGGTACGAAGCCGTCAAAATGGCTTCCAGACCCGTTTTCTGCCAAGAAAACGTGTGCTATAGGTCACGGGAGCCCGAATACGGTCACACCGGCAATAATGGTCGAAAACGCACGTGATCGTCCGAAGACGTGAAAATTGCCTCCGGACCCGTTTTCGGCCAAGAAAACATGTGCTATAGGTCACGGGAGACCGAATACGGTGACACCGGCATCCGGGGTCGAAAACATGGGGGATGGTCCGAAGCCGTGAAAATGGCCTCCGGACCTGTTTTCGGCTAAGAAAACGTGTGCTATAGGTCGCGGGAGCCCGAATACGGTCACACCAGCAACTGGGGTCGAAAACGTGGGTGATCGTCCAAAGCCGTGAAAATGGCTTCCGGACCCATTTTTGGCCGTGAAAACGTGTGCTATAGGTCACAGGAGCCCGAGTACGGTCATACCGGCATCCGGGGTCGAAAATGTGGGGGATGGTCCGAAGCCATGAAAATGGCCTCCGGACCCATTTTCTGCCAAGAAAACGTGTGCTATAGGTCACGGGAGCCTGAATACGGTAACACCGACAACCGGGGTCGAAAACGTGGGGGATGCTCCGAAGCCGTAAAAATGGCATCCGGACCCACTTTCGGTTGTGAAACGTGTGCTATAGGTCACGGGAGCCCGAATACGATCAGACCGGCATCCGGGGTCGAAAACGTGGGGGATGGTACGAAGCCGTGAAAATGGCCTCCAGACCCGTTTTCTGCCAAGAAAACGTGTGCTATAGGTCACGGGAGCCCGAATACGGTCACACCGGCAATAATGGTCGAAAACGCACGTGATCGTCCGAAGCCGTGAAAATTGCCTCCGGACCCGTTTTCGGCCAAGAAAACGTGTGCTATAGGTCACGGGAGCCCGAATACGGTAACACCGACAACCGGGGTCGAAAACGTGGGGGATGCTCCGAAGCCGTGAAAATGGCCTCCGGACCCACTTTCGGCTGTGAAACGTGTGCTATAGGTCACGGGAGCCCGAATACGGTCACACCGGCATCTGGGGTCGAAAACGTGGGGGATGGTACGAAGCCGTCAAAATGGCTTCCAGACCCGTTTTCTGCCAAGAAAACGTGTGCTATAGGTCACGGGAGCCCGAATACGGTCACACCGGCAATAATGGTCGAAAACACACGTGATCGTCCGAAGACGTGAAAATTGCCTCCTGACCCGTTTTCGGCCAAGAAAACGTGTGCTATAGGTCACGGGAGACCGAATACGGTCACACCGGCAACCGGGGTCGAAAATGTGGGGAAGGTCCAAAGTCGTGAAAATGGCCTCCGAACCCGTTTTCTGCCAAGAAAACGTGTGCAATAGGTCACGGGAGCCCGAATACGATCACACTAGGCACTGGGGTCAAAAACGTGGGGGATGGTCCGAAGCCGTGAAAATGGCCTCCGGACCTGTTTTCAGCTAAGAAAACGTGTGCTATAGGTCGCGGGAGCCCGAATACGGTCACACCAGCAACTGGGGTCGAAAACGTGGGTGATTGTCCAAAGCCGTGAAAATGGCTTCCGGACCCATTTTCGGCCGTGAAAACGTGTGCTATAGGTCACAGGAGCCCGAGTACGGTCATACCGGCATCCGGGGTCGAAAATGTGGGGGATGGTCCGAAGCCATGAAAATGGCCTCCGGACCCATTTTCTGCCAAGAAAACGTGTGCTATAGGTCACGGGAGCCTGAATACAGTCACACCGACAACCGTGGTCGAAAACGTGGGGGATGCTCCGAAGCCGTAAAAATGGCCTCCGGACCCACTTTCGGCTGTGAAACGTGTGCTATAGATCACGGGAGCCCGAATACGATCAGACCGGCATCCGGGGTCGAAAACGTGGGGGATGGTACGAAGCCGTGAAAATGGCCTCCAGACCCGTTTTCTGCCAAGAAAACGTGTGCTATAGGTCACGGGAGCCCGAATACGGTCACACCGGCAATAATGGTCGAAAACCCACGTGATCGTCCGAAGCCGTGAAAATTGCCTCCGGACCCGTTTTCGGCCAAGAAAACGTGTGCTATAGGTCACAGGAGCCCGAATACGGTAACACCGACAACCGGGGTCGAAAACGTGGGGGATGCTCCGAAGCCGTGAAAATGGCCTCCGGACCCACTTTCGGCTGTGAAACGTGTGCTATAGGTCACGGGAGCCCGCCGAATACGGTCACACCGGCATCCGGGGTCGAAAACGTGGGGGATGGTACGAAGCCGTCAAAATGGCTTCCAGACCCGTTTTCTGCCAAGAAAACGTGTGCTATAGGTCACGGGAGCCCGAATACGGTCACACCGGCAATAATGGTCGAAAACGCACGTGATCGTCCGAAGACGTGAAAATTGCCTCCGGACCCGTTTTCGGCCAAGAAAACATGTGCTATAGGTCACGGGAGACCGAATACGGTGACACCGGCATCCGGGGTCGAAAACATGGGGGATGGTCCGAAGCCGTGAAAATGGCCTCCGGACCTGTTTTCGGCTAAGAAAACGTGTGCTATAGGTCGCGGGAGCCCGAATACGGTCACACCAGCAACTGGGGTCGAAAACGTGGGTGATCGTCCAAAGCCGTGAAAATGGCTTCCGGACCCATTTTTGGCCGTGAAAACGTGTGCTATAGGTCACAGGAGCCCGAGTACGGTCATACCGGCATCCGGGGTCGAAAATGTGGGGGATGGTCCGAAGCCATGAAAATGGCCTCCGGACCCATTTTCTGCCAAGAAAACGTGTGCTATAGGTCACGGGAGCCTGAATACGGTAACACCGACAACCGGGGTCGAAAACGTGGGGGATGCTCCGAAGCCGTAAAAATGGCATCCGGACCCACTTTCGGTTGTGAAACGTGTGCTATAGGTCACGGGAGCCCGAATACGATCAGACCGGCATCCGGGGTCGAAAACGTGGGGGATGGTACGAAGCCGTGAAAATGGCCTCCAGACCCGTTTTCTGCCAAGAAAACGTGTGCTATAGGTCACGGGAGCCCGAATACGGTCACACCGGCAATAATGGTCGAAAACGCACGTGATCGTCCGAAGCCGTGAAAATTGCCTCCGGACCCGTTTTCGGCCAAGAAAACGTGTGCTATAGGTCACGGGAGCCCGAATACGGTAACACCGACAACCGGGGTCGAAAACGTGGGGGATGCTCCGAAGCCGTGAAAATGGCCTCCGGACCCACTTTCGGCTGTGAAACGTGTGCTATAGGTCACGGGAGCCCGAATACGGTCACACCGGCATCTGGGGTCGAAAACGTGGGGGATGGTACGAAGCCGTCAAAATGGCTTCCAGACCCGTTTTCTGCCAAGAAAACGTGTGCTATAGGTCACGGGAGCCCGAATACGGTCACACCGGCAATAATGGTCGAAAACACACGTGATCGTCCGAAGACGTGAAAATTGCCTCCTGACCCGTTTTCGGCCAAGAAAACGTGTGCTATAGGTCACGGGAGACCGAATACGGTCACACCGGCAACCGGGGTCGAAAATGTGGGGAAGGTCCAAAGTCGTGAAAATGGCCTCCGAACCCGTTTTCTGCCAAGAAAACGTGTGCAATAGGTCACGGGAGCCCGAATACGATCACACTAGGCACTGGGGTCAAAAACGTGGGGGATGGTCCGAAGCCGTGAAAATGGCCTCCGGACCTGTTTTCAGCTAAGAAAACGTGTGCTATAGGTCGCGGGAGCCCGAATACGGTCACACCAGCAACTGGGGTCGAAAACGTGGGTGATTGTCCAAAGCCGTGAAAATGGCTTCCGGACCCATTTTCGGCCGTGAAAACGTGTGCTATAGGTCACAGGAGCCCGAGTACGGTCATACCGGCATCCGGGGTCGAAAATGTGGGGGATGGTCCGAAGCCATGAAAATGGCCTCCGGACCCATTTTCTGCCAAGAAAACGTGTGCTATAGGTCACGGGAGCCTGAATACAGTCACACCGACAACCGTGGTCGAAAACGTGGGGGATGCTCCGAAGCCGTAAAAATGGCCTCCGGACCCACTTTCGGCTGTGAAACGTGTGCTATAGATCACGGGAGCCCGAATACGATCAGACCGGCATCCGGGGTCGAAAACGTGGGGGATGGTACGAAGCCGTGAAAATGGCCTCCAGACCCGTTTTCTGCCAAGAAAACGTGTGCTATAGGTCACGGGAGCCCGAATACGGTCACACCGGCAATAATGGTCGAAAACCCACGTGATCGTCCGAAGCCGTGAAAATTGCCTCCGGACCCGTTTTCGGCCAAGAAAACGTGTGCTATAGGTCACAGGAGCCCGAATACGGTAACACCGACAACCGGGGTCGAAAACGTGGGGGATGCTCCGAAGCCGTGAAAATGGCCTCCGGACCCACTTTCGGCTGTGAAACGTGTGCTATAGGTCACGGGAGCCCGAATACGGTCACACCGGCATCCGGGGTCGAAAACGTGGGGGATGGTACGAAGCCGTCAAAATGGCTTCCAGACCCGTTTTCTGCCAAGAAAACGTGTGCTATAGGTCACGGGAGCCCGAATACGGTCACACCGGCAATAATGGTCGAAAACGCACGTGATCGTCCGAAGACGTGAAAATTGCCTCCGGACCCGTTTTCGGCCAAGAAAACATGTGCTATAGGTCACGGGAGACCGAATACGGTGACACCGGCATCCGGGGTCGAAAACATGGGGGATGGTCCGAAGCCGTGAAAATGGCCTCCGGACCTGTTTTCGGCTAAGAAAACGTGTGCTATAGGTCGCGGGAGCCCGAATACGGTCACACCAGCAACTGGGGTCGAAAACGTGGGTGATCGTCCAAAGCCGTGAAAATGGCTTCCGGACCCATTTTTGGCCGTGAAAACGTGTGCTATAGGTCACAGGAGCCCGAGTACGGTCATACCGGCATCCGGGGTCGAAAATGTGGGGGATGGTCCGAAGCCATGAAAATGGCCTCCGGACCCATTTTCTGCCAAGAAAACGTGTGCTATAGGTCACGGGAGCCTGAATACGGTAACACCGACAACCGGGGTCGAAAACGTGGGGGATGCTCCGAAGCCGTAAAAATGGCATCCGGACCCACTTTCGGTTGTGAAACGTGTGCTATAGGTCACGGGAGCCCGAATACGATCAGACCGGCATCCGGGGTCGAAAACGTGGGGGATGGTACGAAGCCGTGAAAATGGCCTCCAGACCCGTTTTCTGCCAAGAAAACGTGTGCTATAGGTCACGGGAGCCCGAATACGGTCACACCGGCAATAATGGTCGAAAACGCACGTGATCGTCCGAAGCCGTGAAAATTGCCTCCGGACCCGTTTTCGGCCAAGAAAACGTGTGCTATAGGTCACGGGAGCCCGAATACGGTAACACCGACAACCGGGGTCGAAAACGTGGGGGATGCTCCGAAGCCGTGAAAATGGCCTCCGGACCCACTTTCGGCTGTGAAACGTGTGCTATAGGTCACGGGAGCCCGAATACGGTCACACCGGCATCTGGGGTCGAAAACGTGGGGGATGGTACGAAGCCGTCAAAATGGCTTCCAGACCCGTTTTCTGCCAAGAAAACGTGTGCTATAGGTCACGGGAGCCCGAATACGGTCACACCGGCAATAATGGTCGAAAACACACGTGATCGTCCGAAGACGTGAAAATTGCCTCCTGACCCGTTTTCGGCCAAGAAAACGTGTGCTATAGGTCACGGGAGACCGAATACGGTCACACCGGCAACCGGGGTCGAAAATGTGGGGAAGGTCCAAAGTCGTGAAAATGGCCTCCGAACCCGTTTTCTGCCAAGAAAACGTGTGCAATAGGTCACGGGAGCCCGAATACGATCACACTAGGCACTGGGGTCAAAAACGTGGGGGATGGTCCGAAGCCGTGAAAATGGCCTCCGGACCTGTTTTCAGCTAAGAAAACGTGTGCTATAGGTCGCGGGAGCCCGAATACGGTCACACCAGCAACTGGGGTCGAAAACGTGGGTGATTGTCCAAAGCCGTGAAAATGGCTTCCGGACCCATTTTCGGCCGTGAAAACGTGTGCTATAGGTCACAGGAGCCCGAGTACGGTCATACCGGCATCCGGGGTCGAAAATGTGGGGGATGGTCCGAAGCCATGAAAATGGCCTCCGGACCCATTTTCTGCCAAGAAAACGTGTGCTATAGGTCACGGGAGCCTGAATACAGTCACACCGACAACCGTGGTCGAAAACGTGGGGGATGCTCCGAAGCCGTAAAAATGGCCTCCGGACCCACTTTCGGCTGTGAAACGTGTGCTATAGATCACGGGAGCCCGAATACGATCAGACCGGCATCCGGGGTCGAAAACGTGGGGGATGGTACGAAGCCGTGAAAATGGCCTCCAGACCCGTTTTCTGCCAAGAAAACGTGTGCTATAGGTCACGGGAGCCCGAATACGGTCACACCGGCAATAATGGTCGAAAACCCACGTGATCGTCCGAAGCCGTGAAAATTGCCTCCGGACCCGTTTTCGGCCAAGAAAACGTGTGCTATAGGTCACAGGAGCCCGAATACGGTAACACCGACAACCGGGGTCGAAAACGTGGGGGATGCTCCGAAGCCGTGAAAATGGCCTCCGGACCCACTTTCGGCTGTGAAACGTGTGCTATAGGTCACGGGAGCCCGAATACGGTCACACCGGCATCCGGGGTCGAAAACGTGGGGGATGGTACGAAGCCGTCAAAATGGCTTCCAGACCCGTTTTCTGCCAAGAAAACGTGTGCTATAGGTCACGGGAGCCCGAATACGGTCACACCGGCAATAATGGTCGAAAACGCACGTGATCGTCCGAAGACGTGAAAATTGCCTCCGGACCCGTTTTCGGCCAAGAAAACATGTGCTATAGGTCACGGGAGACCGAATACGGTCACACCGGCAACCGGGGTCGAAAATGTGGGGAAGGTCCGAAGTCGTGAAAATGGCCTCCGAACCCGTTTTCTGCCAAGAAAACGTGTACAATAGGTCACGGGAGCCCGAATACGATCACACTAGGCACTGGGGTCAAAAACGTGGGGGATGGTCCGAAGCCGTGAAAATGGCCTCCGGACCCGTTATCTGCCAAGAAAACATGTGCTATAGGTTATGGGAGCCCGAATACGGTAACATCGACAACCGGGGTCGAAAACGTGGGGGATGCTCCAAAGCCGTGAAAATGGCCTCCGGACCCGTTTTCTGCTAGGAAAACGTGTGCTATAGGTCACGGGAGACCGAATACGGTCACACCGGAACTGGGGTCGAAAATGTGGGGAAGGTCCGAAGCCGTAAAAATGGCCTCCGGACCCGTTTTCGGTTGTGAAAATGTGTGCTATAGGTCACGGGAGCCCGAATATGGTCACACTGGCAACCGGGGTCGAAAACGCGGGTGATCGTCTGAAGCTGTGAAAATGGCCTCCGGACCCATTTTCGGTTGTGAAAACGTGTGCTCTAGGTCTCGTGAGCCCGAATACGGTCACACAGGCCACCGGGGTTGAAAACGTGAGGGATGGTCCGTAGCTGTGAAAATAGCCTCCGAACTCGTTTTTTGCAATGAAAACCTATGCTATAGGTCACGGGAGCCTGAAAACGGCCACACCATCAATCGGGGTCAAAAACGTGGGGGGTGGTCCGAATCCGTGAAAATGGCCTCCAGACCCATTTTCGACCGTGAAAACGTGTGCTAAAGGTCACGGGAGCCCGAAAACAGCCACACTAATCACTGGGGTTGAAAACGTGGGGGATGGTATGAAGCATTAAAAATATACTCCAGACCCGTCTTCGGCCAAAAAAACGTGTGCTATAGGTCACGGGAGACTGAATACGGTCACACCGGCAACCGGTGTCGAAAACGTGAGGAAGGTCCGAAATCGCGAAAATGGCCTCCAAACCTGTTTTCTGCCAAGAAAACGTGTGCTATAGGTCACCGGAGCTCGAATACAGTCACACCTGCAACCGGGGTCGAAAATGTGGGTGATCGTCCCAAGCTGTAAAAATTGCCTCCGGACCCATTTTCGGCCAAGAAAACGTGGGCTATAGGTCACCGGAGCCCGAATACAGTCACACCGGCAACCGGGGTCGAAAACGTGGGTGATTGTCCCAAGCTGTGAAAATGGCCTTCGGACCCGTTTTCGGCAAAGAAAATGTATGCTATAGGTCACGGGAGCCCGAATACGGTGACACCAGCCATCGGGGTCGAAAACGTGGGGGATGGTCCGAAGCCGTGAAAATGGCCTCCGGACCCGCTTTCTGCTAGGAAAACGTGTGCTATAGGTCACAGGAGCCCGAATATGGTGACACCGAGAACCGGGGTTGAAAACGTGGGGGATGGTCCGAAGCCATGAAAATGGCCTCCGGACCCGTTTTCGACCGTGAAAACATGTGCTATAGGTCACGGGAGCCCGAATACGGTCACACCAGCAGCCGAGGTCGAAAACGTGGGGGATGGTCCGATGCCGTGAAATTGGCCTCCAAACCTGTTTTCTGCCAAGAAAACGTGTGCTATAGGTCACCGGAGCTCGAATACAGTCACACCTGCAACCGGGGTCGAAAATGTGGGTGATCGTCCCAAGCTGTGAAAATGGCCTCCAGACCCATTTTCGACCAAGAAAACGTGTGCTATAGGTCACGGGAGCCCGAATATGGTCACACCGGCAACCGGGGTCGAAAACGTGGGGGATGGTCCCAAGTTGTGAAAATGGCCATCGGACCCATTTTGGGCCAAGAAAATGTGTGCTATAGGTCACGGGACCCCGAATACGGTCACACCAGCCACCGGGGTCGAAAACGTGGGGGATGGTCCGAAGCCGTGAAAATGGCCTCCGGACCCGTTTTGAGCTAGGAACACGTGTGCTATAGGTCACGGGAGCCCGAATACGGTCACACCGACAACCGAGGTCGAAAACGTGGGGACTGGTCCGAAGCAGTGAAAATGGCCTCCTGACCCGGTTTCGGCCGTGAAAACGTGTGCTATAGGTCACTGGAGCCCGAATACGGTCACACCGGCATCCGAGGTCGAAAACATGGGGCATGGTCCGAAGCCGTGAAAATGGCCTCTGGACCCGTTTTCCAGAAAACGTGTGCGGTCACGAGAGCCCGAATATGGTAACACCGACAACTGGGGTCGAAAACGTGGGGGATGGTCCGAAGCCGTGAAAATGGCCTCCGGACCCGTTTTCGGCCGTGAAAACGTGGGCTATAGGTCACGAGAGCCCGAATACGGTCACACCGGCATCCGGGGTCGAAAATGTGGGGGATGGTCCGAAGCTGTGAAAATGGCCTCCGGACCCATTTTCTGCAAGGAAAACGTGTGCTATAGGTCACAGGAGCCCGAATACGATCACACTAACAACCGGGGTCGAAAACGTGGGGGATGGTCCGAAGCCGTGAAAATGGCCATCGGACCCATTTTCGGCCAAGAAAATGTATGCTATAGGTCACGGGAACCCGAATACGGTCACACCAGCCACCGGGGTCGAAAACGTGGGGGATGGTCCGAAGCCGTGAAAATGGCCTCCGGACCCGTTTTGAGCTAGGAAAACGTGTGCTATAGGTCACGGGAGCCCGAATATGGTAACACCGACAACCGGGGTCAAAAACGTGGGGACTGGTCTGAAGCCGTGAAAATGGCCTCCGGACCCGGTTTCGGCCGTGAAAACATGTGCTAGGTCACGGGAGCCCGAATACAGTCACACCGGCATCCGGGGTCGAAAACGTGGGGGATGGTCCGAAGCCGTGAAAATGGCCTCCAGACCCGTTTTCCGCCAAGAAAATGTGTGCTATAGGTCACGGGAGCCCGAATACGGTTATACCGACAACCGGGGTCGAAAACGTGGGGGATGCTCCGAAGCCGTAAAAATGGCCTTCGGACCCGTTTTCGGCCGTGAAAACGTGTGCTATAGGTCACTGGAGCCCGAATACGGTCACACCGGTATCCGGGGTCGAAAACGTGGGGCATGGTCCGAAGCCGTGAAAATGGCCTCCGGACCCGTTCTCTGCTAGGAAAACGTGTGTGGTCACGAGAGCCCGAATATGGTAACACCGACAACTGGGGTCGAAAACGTGGGGGATGGTCCGAAGCCGTGAAAATGGCCTCCGGACCCGTTTTCGGCCGTGAAAACGTGGGCTATAGGTCACGAGAGCCCGAATACGGTCACACCGGCATCCGGGGTCGAAAATGTGGGGGATGGTCCGAAGCTGTGAAAATGGCCTCCGGACCCGTTTTGAGCTAGGAAAACGTGTGCTATAGGTCACGGGAGCCCGAATATGGTAACACCGACAACCGGGGTCAAAAACGTGGGGACTGGTCTGAAGCCGTGAAAATGGCCTCCGGACCCGGTTTCGGCCGTGAAAACATGTGCTAGGTCACGGGAGCCCGAATACAGTCACACCGGCATCCGGGGTCGAAAACGTGGGGGATGGTCCGAAGCCGTGAAAATGGCCTCCAGACCCGTTTTCCGCCAAGAAAATGTGTGCTATAGGTCACGGGAGCCCGAATACGGTTATACCGACAACCGGGGTCGAAAACGTGGGGGATGCTCCGAAGCCGTAAAAATGGCCTTCGGACCCGTTTTCGGCCGTGAAAACGTGTGCTATAGGTCACTGGAGCCCGAATACGGTCACACCGGTATCCGGGGTCGAAAACGTGGGGCATGGTCCGAAGCCGTGAAAATGGCCTCCGGACCCGTTCTCTGCTAGGAAAACGTGTGTGGTCACGAGAGCCCGAATATGGTAACACCGACAACTGGGGTCGAAAACGTGGGGGATGGTCCGAAGCCGTGAAAATGGCCTCCGGACCCGTTTTCGGCCGTGAAAACGTGGGCTATAGGTCACGAGAGCCCGAATACGGTCACACCGGCATCCGGGGTCGAAAATGTGGGGGATGGTCCGAAGCCGTGAAAATGGCCTCCGGACCCGTTTTGAGCTAGGAAAACGTGTGCTATAGGTCACGGGAGCCCGAATATGGTAACACCGACAACCGGGGTCAAAAACGTGGGGACTGGTCTGAAGCCGTGAAAATGGCCTCCGGACCCGGTTTCGGCCGTGAAAACATGTGCTAGGTCACGGGAGCCCGAATACAGTCACACCGGCATCCGGGGTCGAAAACGTGGGGGATGGTCCGAAGCCGTGAAAATGGCCTCCAGACCCGTTTTCCGCCAAGAAAATGTGTGCTATAGGTCACGGGAGCCCGAATACGGTTATACCGACAACCGGGGTCGAAAACGTGGGGGATGCTCCGAAGCCGTAAAAATGGCCTTCGGACCCGTTTTCGGCCGTGAAAACGTGTGCTATAGGTCACTGGAGCCCGAATACGGTCACACCGGTATCCGGGGTCGAAAACGTGGGGCATGGTCCGAAGCCGTGAAAATGGCCTCCGGACCCGTTCTCTGCTAGGAAAACGTGTGTGGTCACGAGAGCCCGAATATGGTAACACCGACAACTGGGGTCGAAAACGTGGGGGATGGTCCGAAGCCGTGAAAATGGCCTCCGGACCCGTTTTCGGCCGTGAAAACGTGGGCTATAGGTCACGAGAGCCCGAATACGGTCACACCGGCATCCGGGGTCGAAAATGTGGGGGATGGTCCGAAGCTGTGAAAATGGCCTCCGGACCCATTTTCTGCAAGGAAAACGTGTGCTATAGGTCACAGGAGCCCGAATACGATCACACTAACAACCGGGGTCGAAAACGTGGGGGATGGTCCGAAGCCGTGAAAATGGCCATCGGACCCATTTTCGGCCAAGAAAATGTATGCTATAGGTCACGGGAACCCGAATACGGTCACACCAGCCACCGGGGTCGAAAACGTGGGGGATGGTCCGAAGCCGTGAAAATGGGCTCCGGACCCGTTTTGAGCTAGGAAAACGTGTGCTATAGGTCATGGGAGCCCGAATATGATAACACCGACAACCGGGGTCGAAAACGTGGGGACTGGTCTGAAGCCGTGAAAATGGCCTCCGGACCCGGTTTCGGCAGTGAAAACATGTGCTAGGTCACGGGAGCCCGAATACAGTCACACCGGCATCCGGGGTCGAAAACGTGGGGGATGGTCCGAAGCCGTGAAAATGGCCTCCAGACCCGTTTTCCGCCAAGAAAATGTGTGCTATAGGTCACGGGAGCCCGAATACGGTTATACCGACAACCGGGGTCGAAAATGGCCATCGGACCCATTTTCGGCCAAGAAAATGTATGCTATAGGTCACGGGAACCCGAATACGGTCACACCAGCCACCGGGGTCGAAAACGTGGGGGATGGTCCGAGGCCGTGAAAATGGCCTCCGGACCCGTTTTCCAGCAAGGAAAACGTGTGCTATAGGTCACGGGAGCTCGAATACGATCACACCGACAACCGGGGTCGAAAACGTAGGGGATGGTCAGAAGACGTGAAAATGGCCTCCGTACCCGTTTTCGGCCGTGAAAACGTGTGCTATAAGTCACGGGAGGCCGAATATGGTAACACCGACAACCGGGGTCGAAAACGTGGGGGATAGTCCGAAGCAATGAAAATGGCCTCCGGACCCGTTTTCGGCCGTGAAAACATGTGCTATAGGTCACGGGAGCCCGAATATGGTAACACCGACAACCGGGGTCGAAAACATGGGGGATGGTCCGAAGACGTGAAAATGGCCTTCGGACCCGTTTTCGGCCGTGAAAATATGTGCTATAGGTCACGGGAGCCCGAATACCGTCACACCGGCATCCGGGGTCAAACACATGGGGGATGGTCCGAAGCCGTGAAAATGGCCTCCGGACCCGTTTTCTGCCAAGAAAAGGAGTGCTATAGGTCACGCGAGCCTGAATACGGTCACACCGGCATCCATGGGAGTCGAGGGCAGGATCAAGGCGCATTTCACTTCAAGACCAGTTGTCAGCCGATGATTACTCATCTCTGATGAAAGGGGAACTCGATGATTTGGCTGGCCAACGACTAAGGGCTCTGATAAGTATCGAAGAGAATAAAAAGAGAGTGGCTAGGTGGTACGATAAGAAGGTCAAAGTCAAGCAGTTCTCCCCTGGAGACTTGGTATGGAAGTTAGTACTACCGATCGGGTCGAAAGATCCTAAATTCGGAAAATGGTCCCCTACCTGGGAAGGGCTGTATAAAATCGGCAGATGCGCTCCAGGGAATGCCTACATTTTGGAAACAATAGAAGGAGAAGAATTCACTAGAGCTCTGAATGGAAGGTACTTAAAAAGATATTACCCAAGTATATGGGTCGGAGCCTAAGAAATTGTTGACGCCAGATTTCGTCACCAGTAGAATCGGCGCCAAGAAGAAAAGAAATCGAAGAAATACAGTTGGGAATCGGCCAAATGGTGCTATAGTGCGGAATCGGCTGGCGACTTTTGTCTCGCTTCAGGATGAATGCACCAGAGTCCCAATCGGTAATCTTTTGCCGATGAGAAATCGGCCGATTAGGAGGATGGACTAATTGGGCCTGTATGGGCTTGGAAAGGGATGGAAGTATAAGGTGGAGGTCAGCCCACGAAGCGTGGGATAACTAACCTAGCACGAATTGTGCTTGTAGATATTCGTTTTCTGTTTGAATTAGAGATAGAATTCTAGTCGGTTAAGAAGTTATCTGTATGGGGCTATAAATAGCTACCTTTGTAAATCTGTAATCATCAACCAATCAATACAACAAACTACTTTTTCTTCGTACTTACTTTCGAGCAGGCGACTTCGCTATTACTTTTCCTTCTCACCGGTTCGTGCGGATTGGCAAGGTTGCATCATCTTGATCTCCGGCCGATTCTGTAAGTTCCGTTTATCGAGTAATATCTAAGCTTTAACTTCCGGCGCATCGCTGTTGTTTCGTTTAGATTTATTCATCAGTTATCGATATTTGCTAGATTCATAGGTTTTTACCTGTTTTTTCTAGTTTCTATCACCAGTTATCTAGCTAGGAATCGGTAGTATCGGCTTTCTTTATTTTCTATCGATAGATTCATCCGTTGCTGATTAGATCTGTTCCTAGTGTTGTTATCACAAGCTTTGTACCGATTACTTTAGCAATTTTCTATCTACAAGGCTATAGGGATCGGGCTGTCTTATAGCCGATTTCATTATCACAGTAAATCGGCCGATTCGCTGATAAACTCTCTCGATCGGAAACTTAGCCGATCGTAGTTTCTGAACCTGACCACGTGTTCTTCCTTGCCAATCAACAGGTCAGATTGGCTGGCACGCCACGCGAACTGCACCAGGGCATTCACCCGAACAGGAGCTAAGCAGATTCTCCCGGGTCGTGTGTCGGTCGCTGGGATTCGGTTGACCGATTTCTAGCGCCAACACACTTTTGGCACGCCCGGTGGGACCAATACAACCGCTATCATGTCGAAAGCTGCTGAAGTCTCTGAAGATAACGTCATCGAAGTGACGGAAGCAGATCTAAAGGACGACCAAAAGGAAGATCTGAATAAGTATTTGGAGCAAGTCCGGAAAACTTGCTTAAAATCCTTCAGTCGTTCCAGGAGCGGGGAGACTGTTAAGAAGACTCCTTTCCCTACTCCCCGTCAGATCACAATCTCTGAGGATTCGGATAAAATGTCCGATATGATTCAACAATCTCTTCATCACGCCTTCATCAATCAATCCCCGGTGCTTTCAAACATGGTGCACAATGCCGTTGTCAACTCCTTTGCTGGAGGTATACCTCAAGGATATAGGGGGCCAACGTATTTTCAGCCGATTCCACCAAATCAGGCTTATCCGGCTTCACAGCCGATCCAATCTTCTGTTGGAGGGTCCGGTGCTTCTGCGTCGTCGACTCCTTTGGCATATGGTTCCATCCATCTGTCCTCTGCACCATTCCCTCCAGTCAGCCCTTCACCCTGGGGGGCACCTTTAAACACGGCCGGTCTGAATCAATCGGTCAGTCAAGGAAATCCTCCGTTCCAGACACCCTCCCAAACGGCCACCCGGCCGATCATACCACCATACCAGCCTGTCGCTCCGGAGGTCAACAAGACGTCAGAGCTCATGCTATATGATGAAACGAGTGGTTCATACAAACAGCCAACCTTTACTACACCGCCGGCTTATACTCAAATACCACCTTTTCATCAATCTCCTTTTATTCAGCCTCCGATTTATCAACACGTGCCGATACCGCAGCCAACTATTCCCCAGCAACAACCAGATTGGTCGGCGCAAATTGCGGAGGTAATGCAAGAACAATTCGGCTTGAAGCCGAAAATGCAAACTTATACCTATAGAACACCATACCCATCTACATATGACTTGTTGCCGTTTCCCCATCGGTACAAAGTCCCTGATTTTACCAAATTTTCGGGGATGGATGATACTTCGACCGTAGAGCATGTGAATAGATTCATCATCCAATGCGGGGAGGCAGCTACGCAAGATGCCCTGCGGGTACGGTTGTTCTCGTCATCCTTGTCTGGATCGGCCTTTCAATGGTTCACGACTCTACCACCAAACTCAATTATCACATGGGCCGATCTAGAAAGGCAGTTCCACAAGTACTTCTATGCTGGGGTCCATGAAATGAAGCTGTCCGATCTGACTAGCCTCCGGCAAAGAAGTGATGAGCCGATACCCTCGTATATACAGAGGTTTCGGGAAATCAGAAACAAATGCTACTCCCTGGCTCTAACCGATGCACAGTTGGCCGATATAGCTTTCCAAGGTCTTCTGCCACACATTAAAGAGAAATATGCCTCGCAAGAGTTCGAGAGCCTGAGCCAGATTGTTCACCGATTGTCCGGACAGGAAGTGCGTCCATTCGATCCGTGACGGAATTTCCAGAAGAAAGTGGCATTCCTGGAAGAGTTAGAGGATGAGGAAGATGTCGAAATCGGACTTGCGGAGTGGATTAAGGGAAAGAAGCCGATATCGTGCCCATTCGGCAAAAAGGAGCCGGAAGCATTCGGTTTCGATACGACTAAAGCCGATAAAATCTTTGATCTTCTCCTACAGGAAGGGCAGATTAAACTCTCGCCTTACCATACAATACCCTCTGCCGAACAATTAAAGAAGATGAAGTATTGGAAGTGGCACAATGCCACATCACATGATACCAACGAGTGCAAAATCTTCAGGCAACAAATACAGTCAGCCATTGAGCAAGGCAGACTCAAATTTGAAGTGCCGGCGAAATCGGCCAAACCAATGAAGATCGACCAGCACCCCTTTCCTACCAACATGGTTGATACGGGAAGGAATTCGCTCCAAACAAAAGTGTTGACGTCCGAATCGGCCAAAAAGAGTGGTTCTGTCGATCCCAGAAATCAAGCTACGCCTGAAGATGTCAAAGGGAAACGGCGAATGGAGGACGATGATGGTGAGTCAGATGGACCACGTATTACTTCCCAGTTCCTGCTCCAAAAGTACCAACGCCAACATGAACGTTCGAGGTCCCGAGAGGAAGCGATGCGTCGGCACGAGGAGCACTGGAGATGCCCGTTCTTCATTCATTGTTGGGAAAATAACCTCAGGTTACCATCGGCCGATACTTGCCCAGAGTGCAACGGTCCCTATCGAGGCAATCGGCCGTTCACCAGGTCTCGCTCCAGAGACGGAAGGCCAGAACCGATCAGCAGGAATCGGCGCAACCAAGATGACCAGCGCCCTCCCGTGCGTGATCGGCTGGGGGGCAGAAGTGACCGATATGATCGGTCGGAAGATAGAAGCCATGATAGGCAGGGGGGCAGGGCTGATCGACATGATCAGTCAAATAACAAAGCTAGCGTTCACAGCCGGCTCGAAGACATGGCCGATGCTCGGGTAACGGACGAGAACCCGTTAGGATGCGAACCGGAGTGGGAACGCGCCAGGAAAGAAGGGAGGCCAATAAACCCCAGGTGGTGCCCCGATGGTTTGACCAAATCACAAAAATGGAGGATCCAACGTCTCCGCCAATGGGAACAGCAAGAAGAAGAGAGCGCGACGGACAAGAAGGAAGGGAGGCCTCGGGTGTGGCGCCCCAAAAGAAACGACAAGGGAAACAATGAGTCGGCGGGTGATGAATCGGCAGCCGAGATCGGTATGGTTTTCATATTGCCGATGGAGTTCATGACCCCCGCCGATCAACAGGACGTATCGGCGATAGAGGAACAGACAGCACGGTTGGCTTTAGAACCAATGATGGCCACGTTCGAAAAGCCCGAAGACGACGAACGACAACACATGAAGGCGTTGTTCCTTAAAGGGCATGTTGACGGTCGCCCCCTCACTAGATTGATGGTCGACGGAGGAGCTGCTGTCAATATCATGCCGTATGCCGTACTCCAGAAGCTGGGGAAGAGCGATGACGACCTAACCAGGACGGACATGATGCTCAAGGACTTCGAAGGCAAGGTGTCAAACGCTCGCGGTTATCTCTGCGTCGACCTCACCATCGGCAGTAAGACCCTTCCTACCACGTTTTTCGTCATTAATGGCAAAGGGTCCTATAATATGCTTCTTGGCCGAGACTGGATACACGCGAACTGCTGCATCCCGTCAACTATGCATCAGTGCCTCGTACAATGGGTCGGCGATAACATCGAGGTGGTCAAAGCCGACTCCGCGTACAGCATCGCAGCAGTCGACGCACAGCAATGGAGCTGCGAAACCGTCAGATGCATATCAGGTAGGGTGTGGGAAACCGATTTCCTGAAGGTCACCGATTTTGGCCTACAGCCGATCCGAGCAGTCGGCTCCGAAGACGCGGAATAAATGGATCAGTTCGCCCGAGAAGATGGGAAGCTGGGGCACGGATTCACGTCGGCCGATTCATTAGAGATGATAGACTTAGGTGATGGAACCAAACCAAGGCCGACTTTCATTAGTGCAAATTTAGATCCGGAATACAAGTGTAAATTGACAAATTTATTAAGAGAATTCAAGGATTGTTTTGCTTGGGAGTATCACGAGATGCCCGGTTTAGATCGATCTATTGTTGAACATCGGCTACCCATAAAGCCAGGGTATCGGCCGTACCAACAACCCGCACGGCGATGCAATCCTAAAATTTTACCAGACATAAAAGCTGAAATAACTCGGCTAATTGAAGCAAAATTTATTCGGCAATGTCGTTATGCCGAGTGGATTTCTAATATCGTGCCGGTGTACAAGAAAAACGGGAAGTTGCGCGTTTGCGTCGATTTCAGGAATCTTAATCAGGCCACACCAATGGATGGTTACCCCATGCCTACGGCCGATGTACTGATCGACGCCGCCGCGGGACACAAAATTATTAGCTTCATGGATGGAAACGCCGGATACAATCAAATACTTATGGCCGAAGAGGACATACCCAAAACGGCTTTCAGATGTCCAGGCCATCTTGGTTTATTCGAGTGGGTGGTGATGACTTTTGGCTTGAAGAATGCTGGCGCTACATATCAGAGAGCCATGAACTACATTTTTCACAAACTCATTGGCCTCCTGGTAGAAATCTACATCGATGATGTTGTGGTCAAGTCCAAGAGTCACGAGGAACATCTAGCCGATTTGCGAAAGGTACTAGAGTGTACCAAAAAGCACGGTCTTAAGATGAATCCCAATAAATGCGCTTTCGGCGTCTCTGCCGGACAGTTCTTAGGATTCATGGTGCACGAACGAGGTATAGAAGTCAATCAGAAGACCATAGCGGCCATCAACAAAGTCGTGGCCCCACAGAACAAAACTGAGCTACAGTCTCTAATCGGCAAGGTAAACTTCATCAGAAGATTTATATCTAATCTATCTGGACGAATTCAGGCGTTCACGCCGCTTCTGAAGTTGAAGCCAGACCAGGAATTTATATGGGGAGAAGAGCAGCGCAAGGCGTTGGAAGATATCAAGCGATACTTGGTCTCACCGCCAGTCTTGGTTCCTCCTCAAACTGGTAAGCCGTTTAAACTGTATTTATCAGCCGATGAAAAAGCTATTGGGTCGGCTCTAGTCCAAGAGTTTGAAGGCAAAGAGCGGGTAATTTATTACGTCAGTAGAAGACTCTTAGATGCCGAAACAAGATATCCTTCGGTAGAGCGTTTGTGCTTGTGTCTTTACTTCTCATGCACCAAACTCAGGCACTATCTACTGTCGGCAGAATGTGTAGTCGTATGCAAAGATGACGTAGTAAAGTACATGCTATCACTGCCGATATTGAAAGGACGAATCGGTATATGGATCTTAGCTTTATCAGAATTTGACCTGCGGTATGAATCGGCAAAAGCCGTCAAGGGTCAAGTCATGGCCGATTTCGTCGCCCAGCACTGTGGACCGGAGATCGCCCTCGCGGAACTGGTGCCTTGGCAATTATTTTTCGATGGGTCATCATGCGGGGTCGGATCAGGAATCGGCATCGTTCTCATATCGCCTCGGGGGGCAAGCTATGATTTTTCTCTGCCGATAGAAACCGCCGCTACTAACAATCAAGCGGAGTACAGAGCTGTATTAAAAGGCTTACAGTTATTAAGAGAAGTCAAGGCCGATTCTGTTGAGATCTTCGGAGATTCTATGCTTATCGTGGATCAACTGACCGGAAGGGCTGAGTGCAAAGATGACGTATTAAGAATGTATCACGAAGATTGCTTACAGCTTTTAAAAGAGTTCAGATCGGCAGTAATTGAGCATGTTCCAAGAGACCGCAACGAGGAAGCAAACAAACTCGCCCAGCATGCATCTGGGTATCGGCCGATTCTGGGCGCCATGGCCTTAGAACTTGCAGCCGACGACTGGCGTAAAGAAATTGCCTATTACCTAAAGGATCCGTCTAAAAAGGTGGAGCGACGAGTACGCTTTCACGCCACCAAATACGTACTGCTCGAAGATGATCTGTTCTACCGAACGATCGACGGAGTCCTTCTTAAATGCCTTGGGACAGAAGAAGCCAAGACTCTAATGGGAGAAATCCATGAAGGGGTATGCGGAGCACACCAATCGGCACATAAGATGAAGTGGATGATCAGGAACAACGGGTACTATTGGCCTACGATCCTCGAAGACTGTTTCAAATATTATAAGGGTTGTTAGGAATGTCAAAAGTTTGGAAATGTCCAACGTGCACCCGCGTCGGCCATGAATCCCATCATCAAGCCATGGCCGTTCAGGGGGTGGGGAATAGACCTCATCGGCCAAATTTATCCACCATCGAGCAAGGGGCACAAATTTATTCTGGTGGCTACTGATTACTTCACCAAATGGGTGGAGGCAATCCCGTTGAGGGCTGTGACTTCGGCTATCATGGCCGACTTCGTAAGGGACCATATCATCTACCGATTCGGTATCCCTCAAACTATAACAACCGATCAAGGAACAATGTTCACATCGGGGGAATTTGAGGAATTTACGACCGATATGGGCGTCAAATTGTTAAATTCTTCTCCGTATTACGCTCAGGCCAATGGTCAAGCAGAATCCTCCAACAAAGGAATAATCAAGTTGATCAAAAGGAAGATTGAAGAATATCCGAAGAAGTGGCACCTATGTTTGACTGAGGCCCTGTGGGCATACAGAATGGCCTGTCATGGGGCTACCAAGTTATCTCCCTATCAGTTGGTATACGGTCACGATGCAGTACTGCCATGGGAGTCGAGGGCAGGATCAAGGCGCATTTCACTTCAGGACCAGTTGTCAGCCGATGATTACTCATCTCTGATGAAAGGGGAACTCGATGATTTGGCTGGCCAACGACTAAGGGCTCTGATAAGTATCGAAGAGAATAAAAAGAGAGTGGCCAGGTGGTACGATAAGAAGGTCAAAGTCAAGCAGTTCTCCCCTGGAGACTTGGTATGGAAGTTAGTACTACCGATCGGGTCGAAAGATCCTAAATTCGGAAAATGGTCCCCTACCTGGGAAGGGCCGTATAAAATCGGCAGATGCGCTCCAGGGAATGCCTACATTTTGGAAACAATAGAAGGAGAAGAATTCACTAGAGCTCTGAATGGAAGGTACTTAAAAAGATATTACCCAAGTATATGGGTCGGAGCCTAAGAAATCAACCGTAACACAATCATACATAGCCGATACGAGTCGGTTTAAGACACACATAAAGTCGACCGGAGCGGCCGATTACATTCATTCGGTACGGACGACGGATTACATGGCCGACAAAACACTAAGTCGCCCTTAGAACAAAAATACAAAAAACAAACTAATTGTTCTTCTTCTGGGATGCCTTCCCATTCCGCTCCAACTCGTCCACAGCACGAAGGCGCGAGGCCTCTGCCGCCGCAAGGATGACGGGCCGAGGAAGCAGACGGGCCCTATCGGTGGAAGGCCGCTGGCCGCCGTTCCTCTCCATGTAGTCCAGGATCGTGCGGGCTGCCGAAGTGACGTCATCTTCAGGAACGTCACGACGATGACCCCTCATGATTGGAGATCGGCGACGGCTTTCACTTACCACGGCATCCAAGACTGCACGAGCCTCTGCAGTAATGTGGTCTTGAAGCTCCTCTCGGTGGGCCAGAATCAGAGCCTTGTCCTCCGGGGTCAACGGATCTTCAGAGTGGATGCACTCGATGGCGCGCACGAGCTCGGGACCAAGGCGTTGGGGCTGAAACAAAGAAGGAATAAGGCGAAACATTCGTTTCCTAAGATCTAAGAGAAGAAGTCGGGGCTCCACCTGGTTAACAGAAGAAGATGACGATGAGGCCATGACGAAATAGTCGCGCTGATGAGAAGAAGAAGAAAAGTGAAATGGGAGCCGAGTCGATACTATCGGGAGTAGGCACCGAGGTCGATATTTATGGGGAAAAATACGTGGAAATCTGGTGAGGCCACGTCCCATCGGTAATAAGGAAGGCAGTAAATAGAGAGGGCGTCGCGAAGGGTCGGTCAAAGAAGATAGTAAATGTTCGTACAAAACGGTTAGTGTTTTACAGATTACCCAAAAGGGTATCGATAGCCGTGATGGCCCGGCGCCGGATCTGATCGGCAGAGTCAAGAACCCGTTGGTCTTCTTCCGCCGATCCAGGGACCTCCGATGCGCTGCGGTGGAGTCTCAGAGCCTCATGAGCAAAACGCTGCCTCTCCCATGTCAAATCGGCAATAGCAGAGGGTAACTCTTGAAGTTTGTTCTCTTCGGCGCTGATTGCCTTGGTCACTTGCTCCATCTCTTTGGCAAGTTCCGCCCTCCGACGTTTGAGGCGGTCTATTTCACTAATGATCGCCGGGCGTGAGTCTTCTAGGACATGGATACGCCGATGCGCTTCTTGAGCCTGACGCTTGAAAGCGTCTTCATCTTCACGAGTCTTGGCCAGTTTCGCGCGATCGGCCATGTGACGAAGGGCCCTAAAGACTGGGATCCTCATGGACTCGATGAAGGCCGCTGGTGCTAAGGCCTCTTCCGCTTCCTCTGGTACTCGTCCGCTGACGTCACTGAAGAGCTGCCGAATCAGCGAAGCATCTTCTACCAATCGGCCGATGTCCCCTTGAAGGAGGGATCGGATGTTGGTAAGTTTAGCTCGGACGTCGTCAGGAACGGAGCTTAGAGCAACTTGGTGGGATGCGACTTCCTCGTCATCAGAGAGAGCAACCGCGAAGGAAAAGAGGCTGTTGTCGGGGGAGTCTTGTTCCTAAGAAAATAAGGAAAAGGGGTGAACCGGCGAGGGATCAGAGCAAATCGGCTGGTTGAAAGCTGGTTTAGGAACTTACCATTTTAAAGCGAATTTCTTCATGCTGCGATTGTAAAGCCGTCGTGACTTGCTCAGTGGCCTGTGCCATGGGTTCATCTGATGAAGAGGACTCCACGACAATCGGCGCGGTGCTCAGACCAGCTCCCTGAGAAGAAATCGGTTGTCGAGAAGCGCTCGGTGTGCCGATGGCCTGCGTCGAAGAATCGGTTAAATACATTACGCAAATACCCGAAGGAAATCCGTAAGATAAGTACCGTACCTCAATGGATGAGGGCAGGGGCGCATTGGTGTCCGGTCGAGTTGTCGCCGATTGTGGTATTTCCATAGAGGTGCTCTAAGAAGCACAAAGTTAAGAAGAGCTAATATCAAAATGACAATCGGAGATGGTAAAGCTCGAACTTACTTGTATAGCTTCCAACAATAATGATGCGGCAGCCACTCTGGCTTGTGTGATGGCTTGAGTATCGGCACTTTGTGTGGCCTGGGAAGGTGGTGCAGTCAAAGTTTCTGCCGATACAAGCACAGGAGGATCCGCCGATTCCGTACGAGCCCGGACTCGGCGACTGGTTTTCTTGACGACCTTCTTATGAACCTGCTTCGATCGGCCAGCGATCATGTCAACTGACGGAGCGTCGTAGCCGATAAGAGGATAGGTGGTGTATGGATAGCTCTCTATTAGCCGACCGCTGCGGCTGTGCGTTGGAGGGTTCCGATTCCCGGCCTAAAGAAACAATGAAATCATTAGTGCTCAATCATGTTGGGGAGAATGAAAATCGGTGATCAGAAATACCTCGGCGTTGGGATCAATGTTGGCCGGATCTAGAAGGTTGCAGTATGCCGATGCTGAGTTGCAGAATAGAAATTGCTTCCATTCGGCCCACCAAAGTTTGAACGGCTGGATGGCAAATGGAAATAATAGCCAGTCATTCAAATTAATCGTACTGGAGTCCGGAATTCGGTCTCGCAGCCGACAGTAATCCAGGCCAGTTGTAAGTACATCTCTGAACTTGATTCGGCTAGCAAAATACACTTGTATCGGCAATTGACCCATGCCGAATTGTCGTGCGGCAGTAGACGGGTTGTAGAATTCGTATGTAGGGGCATCCTTCCCTGAAAAGAAGTTGGCCGGTAGGAGTCCTGGTTTGATCAGTCCTTCATAAAGATCTTCATCAAACCGGCCAGAAGTTGAATCAAAGCAGGAGGGGAGCTCAAAGACTGGGTTGTCTCGCTGGTACGGAAACCAGATAGTTGCGTCTTCATTAAATCCATTATAAAAGCACCGAAAATACTCGGCTACCTTTGTAGCAGAATATGCACAACCTGGAAAAGCTGACGCTGCTTCACCAAAGGACATGCATCGGCGACGCTCGGTGGGGTCCTCCGCCGATTCGATATTGGGAAACATCATATGGTCCACCGGCTGCCGGGTGATTCTGCTCATGTAAAGGTTTAACCATAGATTGACAAACCACCAAGGCCCACCTGGGTTGCCGATTGGTTCTCCCTTGGAAAGTTTTGTGCCGATTTGATGGAGCATGTGGTACAAGGCACCCAGAAGATGTTTCCCGAGAGGAATATGGCTTCCTCTGGACAGTGCTTCAGCTAAGGATTGGGTGTTGGTTGTTGGGCCGGCGGCTCTTCCACAAAAGAAGTGTTTTTCTAGCCACATCATCAGGAAAGCTGTGTGCTCCCTGTTCTCAACAGTACCGGTCTTCTTGTTACTGTTGATGAAGCCTTTCCAGCCGCCGATTCCCCTTGTGTCCAGCCGATGCGACGTTGTGGTCAAAAGGTGGAAGGGTGTGTTAGGGGAAGATATGTCCAGGCCGGTCAAAAGGACCACATCGGCCAGGGTGGGGGTCATAGGACCGTGTCCAAATAAGAACGCATTAAGTGCGTCAGACCAAAAATAGGAAGCCGCTATCACTAACGGCTCATTTTTCTCCATTTGAGACAGGGAGAGGTTGATGCATTGGCCGATTTTGAGTTCTTCCCACGAGACGCTCTTTGACGCGGCCATTCGTTGGTACCATTCCCTCCAACCTGGGGTTTCATTCGGCCAAGATCTGAAAGTGCTCACCCATTGATCTAAGTTCATATCGGATCGCTTGAAGGGTATCCGGTCGGTTTCCAAATTTATAAGATCTACCGGATCTGGGTCTCCCATAGGACCGAGGCAAACAAGGCCAGGACTTCCCGTGAGATGAATAGTAATTCTATGCCTTACCGCCTAAAAAAGGGAAATGAATATGGGAATGTAAGAAGTAGATCTAAGATAAATACGTTGCCGATAGGGGAAGGATTCGGTAT
The DNA here is from genome assembly GCF_005286985.2 of Setaria viridis. Taxonomy (NCBI): domain Eukaryota; kingdom Viridiplantae; phylum Streptophyta; class Magnoliopsida; order Poales; family Poaceae; genus Setaria; species Setaria viridis. The sequence goes on from NC_048265.2 coordinate 50,284,736, forward strand.
TTACCTCCGGGATAAAGTTCTGAGTAATCGGTGTGGTCGCCGATGCGGATGTGGATGACGGGGCCGCGATGGGAATCGCCATTGGGATTTCTGATGGAGCTTTTTCATCTGTGGATGAAGTGACGGTCGTCGCCACCACCACCGGAGGCGCTATCTCTGGAGCATTGCGTGCGGGGGAGCTGCCGGAAGGAGTCGCCATTGAAGGGAAGGGGGAAGAAGTAACAGGAGCTGGAACTAGAAAACTTCGATGGCAAGGGAAAGTGTTGAAAGAAGAAGGATGCGCGCGCGTTGGGAAAAGAGACGTGAGCTTGAAGATGAGCTGCGGTGAAGTGTTATTTATAGGATGCCTGAAGAGAGGGTAAAGATGGAATTTTCACCGTGCCGGCGCTTCGAGTTTTTCGGGGTAGTGGCTGTCGTGGGCGCCCGTTTCAAAAATTGCAATGATCAGCTGGGAAACCGCGAAACGGAAGGATATTTTCACTGCGGCCGTTTCGGAGGGGAGGTTATAAAGAATTTCGAAGTAAAAGACTGTGTTTTACTCCGAAACTGGGGGGCATGTGTTGACGCCAGATTTCGTCACCAGTAGAATCGGCGCCAAGAAGAAAAGAAATCGGAGAAATACAGTTGGGAATTGGCCAAATGGTGCTATAGTGCGGAATCGGCTGGCGACTTTTGTCTCGCTTCAGGATGAATGCACCAGAGTCCCAATCGGTAATCTTTTGCCGATGAGAAATCGGCCGATTAGGAGGATGGACTAATTGGGCCTGTATGGGCTTGGAAAGGGATGGAAGTATAAGGTGGAGGTCAGCCCACGAAGCGTGGGATAACTAACCTAGCACGAATTGTGCTTGTAGATATTCGTTTTCTGTTTGAATTAGAGATAGAATTCTAGTCGGTTAAGAAGTTATCTGTATGGGGCTATAAATAGCTACCTTTGTAAATCTGTAATCATCAACCAATCAATACAACAAACTACTTTTTCTTCGTACTTACTTTCGAGCAGGCGACTTCGCTATTACTTTTCCTTCTCACCGGTTCGTGCGGATTGGCAAGGTTGCATCATCTTGATCTCCGGCCGATTCTGTAAGTTCCGTTTATCGAGTAATATCTAAGCTTTAACTTCCGGCGCATCGCTGTTGTTTCGTTTAGATTTATTCATCAGTTATCGATATTTGCTAGATTCATAGGTTTTTACCTATTTTTTCTAGTTTCTATTACCAGTTATCCAGCTAGGAATCGGTAGTATCGGCTTTCTTTATTTTCTATCGATAGATTCGTCCGTTGCCAATTAGATCTGTTCCTAGTGTTGTTATCACAAGCTTTGTACCGATTACTTTAGCAATTTTCTATCTACAAGGCTATAGGGATCGGGCTGTCTTATAGCCGATTTCATTATCAAAGTAAATCGGCCGATTCGCCGATAAACTCTCTCGATCGGAAACTTAGCCGATCGTAGTTTCTGAACCTGACCACGTGTTCTTCCTTGCCAATCAACAGGTCAGATTGGCTGGCACGCCGCGCGAACTGCACCAGGGCATTCACCCGAACAGGAGCTAAGCAGATTCTCCCGGGTCGTGTGTCGGTCGCTGGGATTCGGTTGACCGATTTCTAGCGCCAACAATAGGTCACAGGAGCCCGAATACGATCACACTTACAACCGGGGTCGAAAACGTGGGGAATGTTCCAAAGCCGTGAAAATGGCTTCCGGACCCATTTTCTGCTAGGAAAATGTGTGCTATAGGTCACGGGAGCCCGAATACGATCACACTTACAACCGGGGTCGAAAACGTGGGCGATGGTCGGAAGCCGTGAAAATGGCCTCCGGACCCGTTTTCGGCCGTGAAAACGTGTGCTATAGGTCATGGGAGCCCGAACATGGTAACACCGACAACCGGGGTCGAAAACGTGGGGGATGGTCCGAAGCCGTGAAAATGGCCTCCGGACCCGTTTTATGCAAGGAAAACGTGTGCTATAGGTCATGGGAGCTCGAATACGATCACACCGACAACTGGGGTCGAAAACGTGGGGGATGGTCAAAAGCCATGAAAATGGCCTCCGGACCCGTTTTCGGCCGTGAAAACGTGGGCTATAAGTCACGGGAGCCCGAATATGGTAACACCAACAACCGGGGTCGAAAACATGGGGGATGGTCCGAAGCCATGAAAATGGCCTCCGGACCCGTTTTCGGCCGTGAAAACATGTGCTATAGGTCACGGGATCCCGAATACCGTCACACCGGCATCCGGGGTCAAACACGTGGGGGATGGTCCGAAGCCGTGAAAATGGCCTCCGGACCCGTTTTCTGCCAAGAAAATGAGTGCTATAGGTCACGGGAGCCCGAATACGGTCAACCGGCATCCCGGGTCGAAAACGTGGGGGATGGTCCGAAGCTGTGAAATTAGCCTCCGGACCCGTTTTCCACCAAGAAAATGTGTGCTATAGGTCACGGGAGCCCGAATACGGTTACACCCACAACGGGGGTCGAAAACGTGGGGGATGGTCCGAAGCCGTAAAAATGGCCTTCGGACGCATTTTCGGCCATGCAAACGTGTGCTATAGGTCACGGGAGCCCGAGTACGGTCACACAGGCATATGGGGTCGAAAATGTGAGGGATGGTCCGAAGCCGTGAAATTGGCCTCCGGACCCGTTTTCTGCTAGGAAAACGTGTGCGGTCACGGGAGCCCGAATATGGTAACACGGACAACTGGGGTCGGAAACGTGGGGGACGGTTCGAAGCCGTGAAAATGGCCTCCGGACCCATTTTCGGCTGTGAAAACATGGGCTATAGGTCACGAGAGTCCGAATACAGTCACACCGACATCCGAGGTCGAAAATGTGGGGGATTGTCCGAAGCCGTGAAAATGGCCTCCGGACCCGTTTTCTGCTAGGAAAACGTGTGCTATAGGTCACGGGAGCCCGAATATGGTAACACCGACAACCGGGGTCGAAAACGTGGGGGATGGTCCGAAGCAATGAAAATGGCCTCCGGACCCGTTTTCGGCCGTGAAAACATGTGCTATAGGTCACGGGAGCCCGAATACGGTCACACCGACAACCGGGGTCGAAAACGTGAGGGATGGTCCGAAGCCGTAAAAATGGCCTGCGGACCCGTTTTGTGCTAGGAAAACGTGTGCTACACGGGAGCCCGAATATGGTAACACCGACAACCGGGGTCGAAAACGTGGGGGATGGTCCGAAGCCGTGAAAATGGCCTTCGGACCCATTTTCGGCCGTGAAAATGTTGGAGGTATGCCCTAGAGGCAATCATAGAGATGATGATATTCCATTTGTATCCATGATTTGTATATTGTGTTCATTGAATATCCATTAAAGGCTACTTGAATTGATTTGCAATTATGTGAATTGTATGTGAAACTCTTTACTTGTATGGTTATTCTAAAAGTTGTCCCTAGTCGGAGTTCATGTGAGGACACACATGAATATTAGACTAGCACATGTATTAGTTGATGACTATGTTTCACAAGTCATGGACATGGAGATGTTGAACTAATAATGTGGACACATGTGGAGACATGTGCTAGGACTGACCCAACACGAGAAGTAGTTCTCTCTTTAAACAACATATACGCTTTGTCCTTAGACCTGAGATTGTCGCATGTATTCTAGATGTGGATCGACCTACTTAGGGGCTATCAAACGCTACGCCGTAACAGGGTAGTTATAAAGGTAGCTTTCGGGTTTGTCAAGAAGCATGCTATGAGACATGGTCAATCAAGATGGGATTTGCCCCTCTCTGATTGAGAGTGATATCTCTGGGCCCCTCGAGTGATCGGATCCGAAAATGCATGGCCATGCTACGTACGGTTAAGAGTTAACCTACAAAGGGATTCCGAATCACAGGATCGAGAAAGAGCGGTCGGCTTGAAGCTAGACCAAATATCGTGAGGCAAAGGGAATAGCATGTATATTATGTTGTGATGGTTCGTCTGATATGATCTTCGTATGCGTATAGGAGTTGGCACGTCTTGCTAGAGGCCGCTACCGACTATTGGGCCGAGTAGGAGTACTCGGGCCATGTCTATACGTATCCGAACCCATAGGGTCACACACTTAAGGGGCTGGAAGCCCAATTCGGATCTGATCCGAGTTGGATTAGGTTTAGGAGTACTAATGGGCCTCGGATCCAGAGGCCCATCAGGAACCTCTATAAATAGAGGGGTGGGGGCGCCCTAGGGTTTACACCTTTTGGCTGAACACACTTGCCGCGCCTCCCACGCCCTCGCCTGTTGCAACTCGCGGATCTAGCAATCCGGCTTGCGACGCTTCCTCCCTGCACGTGTGGATACCTTGGAGGTGTTGCGTCTGCAGCACTTGGACGAGCCATCGACGAGCCGCCGACGAGCCACGACGAGCCGACGACGGGCCGCGGTACCGGAGGAGATCTTGCTGTGCACGTGGACGAGCTGCTGAGGAGCTGCTGGACGTGATCGACTACGTACGACTACGTTGATCGACTACGTACGACTACGTGATCGTCTTCACTGCATCGACGCATATCTACATCTTCCGCACCAGTAGTGCGTCGAGTGGTAATCCCGTGATCCTTATACGACAGTTCTTCCTGGTTATACGCGGTAGAAATTTTGATTTGCGCTAGTGTAGCCTACCTCGTATCCCAACAGTGGTATCAGAGCCGTAGCTGCTTAGTTTTGGATTCGGGATGTGTGCATATGGAGATATGCGAGTTCTCTGTTTGATCTATGTCCTGATTTCGTGCCCTTGCTGCAATGGTAGTGTAACGACATACTCCTACCGGTCGGTTTCCGCCATCGGAGTTAAGTGATACACGTAAATCCAGTTGTAGTGAGCGAAGATCAATATGATTGGTCGAATCGAGATCCAGGGTCATACGCCAGGCGCATTAGATGTGCAATGGTAGATGGGATCTACTGCCGGGGTCGGGATTTTGCCGTATGCGTATGCTTCGGTAAATCAGCCGTAACTTTTCGGTACGATCTCGGATCGAGGCGATTTCTATACGAAAATTGATCTACAGAAAAAGTTACACGTGAATTTCAACTTCTTTGCCGTTTTCGGCGAAATTAGATTTCCCAAATTCGGCTTGGAAGATGGAGTTTCGGGCCTCCCAAGTTTGGAACGTTAGGACGCCTAACTCTATTTTGCAGGATGTATGTATGTATCTTGTGATCAGTATGGCCCCATTGTGTATGTGATGCATGTGTGTAACTCATTCGTGACCTGCGTGTCGTGCGTACGGCAACACGGCAGGAGCCATATGTGTTGTCACTTTATTGTATTTAATGGTCTGCGTACCAATCTGTGATGATCCAAGCAACCATGTAATCTTCATTACTAGATTCTTTACTAGCTATTAGGCGTAATAGCATGCTGTAGTTCTTGGAGGACTCATCACCAGGAGGATGGCGCACATGGAACATGGAGATGGAGATCACCATGGTGAACAGGTTCTATGGAGATGGAGATCACCATATGAAAAAACGGGCCATACTGTGTCACAACTGTGTGAATGCTATTCTGTTTATGTTTTACTTTCTGCATGCTGTGATGTTAGAAGTAGAACGATCCCTCGCAAAGTTTAAGTTAGTATGCCCTCCCAACTAAAACTTGCACCGTCCCATGTCTTGTACAATTAGTGGTGGGTCTATGAAATTAGGGTGCCACTAGTTTTCCTTGACTAGACGGGTTTGTGTCGGACACTTACACGCATAAGGGTTGGTTTGCTTAACAAGATTATCTTAATGGTTAAGGACCTTGGGGCATAAAGGTTGGGCGCCGAGACATAGAGATGTCACCCAACAACAGGAGTCATATGTTGATATGATTAGCAAAAGTTGCTTACCGATCTACCTCGTTTGCTAGCGGTGATGCTAAAGCTCACTAGTGGACTTGTTAGTTGTGGATCCTGAATCACTAAGTTTCAATAGAGGGATATTGATTTTAGTGGGAGTAGATTCTGTTAAAATAGTTTAATGTAATTTGCTCTATCATGGATACGTTTGTCTTAGTGTATTTTGCATTACTTTTGTTGTAGATTAAATGGCACCTAGCAACACCACCACATCGTTTGCTTTGCGTTCGGTCCTTGAGAAGGACAAGTTGAATGGAACAAACTACTCGGATTGGATCCGCAACCTGAGAATTGTTCTCAGGGCTGAGAAAAAGGAAGATGTTCTAGACAACCCACTACCAGAAGAACCTGCTGAGGATGCACCCGCTGCTGCTAAGAATGCTTACAAGAAAGCATGTGATGCTAACCTCGAAGTAAGCTGCCTTATGCTTGCTTGCATGGAACCCGAGCTGCAGATGCAGTTCGAAACAAACCATGAGGCGCACGATATGATCGTGGCGCTTAGAGACATGTTCCAAACACAGGCCAGGACTGAAAGGTTCAATGTGTCTAAGGCCTTTGTTGAGAGCAAGCTAGCAGAAGGCGCAGCAGTAGGACCACACGTAATCAAGATGGTTGGTTACACTCAACGGTTGGAGAAGCTAGGCTTCCCACTGGGCCAAGAGTTGGCCACTGATTTCATTCTTTCGTCTCTTCCGCCTAGCTATGGGAACTTCATCTCGAACTACCATATGCATGGGACGGAGAAGGGTCTGAATGAGCTGTGTGGCATGCTTAAAACAGCAGAGGCTGACATCAAGAAAAGCGCTAGTACCAGCCATGTGATGGCGATACAGAACAAGCCTAGCTTTAAGAAGAAGGGCAATTCATGGAAGAAGAAGGGCAAGGCTGGAACGTCCAAGCCAAACCCACCGCCCAAGGTTAAAGCTGGACCTGGACCTGCTCCAGACAAAGAGTGCTTTTACTGTCATGAACTTGGTCACTGGAAGAGAAACTACAAGCAGTACCTAGCTTCCTTGAAGAATGGCGGAAGTAAGAGTACTTCTACCTCAGGTACGCTTGTTGTTAATGTTATAGACAACATATTTCTCGCTGATACAATTATTAATTCTTGGGTATTTGATACCGGATCGGTTGCTCATATTTGCAATTCGATGCAGGGAATGATAAGAAGTAGAAGCGTGGAAAGAGGAGAAGTTGATTTCCGCGTGAGCAATAATGCAAGAGTTGCTGCTTTGACCGTCGGGACGATGCAACTCCACCTCCCGTCAGGATTTATTATGGAGTTGAATAATTGTTATTTTGTTCCTAGTTTAAGTCGAAACATTTTGTCTCCTTCATGTTTGATGAAGGATGGTTATTCATTTGCGAGTGAAAACAATGGTTGTGTGATCTCTAAGAATAATATGTTTATGGCTTTTGCACCCATTGTGAATGGATTATTTGTTTTAAATCTTGATGGTTCACCTGTCTGTAATGTAAGTGCTAAAAGGCCTCGGCCTAATGATTTGAGTCCTACCTACTTGTGGCATTGTCGTTTGGGTCATATAAGTGAAAAGCGCATGAAGAAGCTCCATTCTGATGGACTTCTAACTTCGTTTGATTTTGAATCATACGAGACATGTGAGGCTTGCTTGCTAGGCAAGATGACCAAGACGCCTTTCACAGGATTTCCTGAGAGAGCAGTAGACTTGTTGGAACTCGTACATAGTGATGTATGTGGACCAATGAGCACGACGGCTAGAGGAGGATTCCAATACTTCATAACTTTCACTGATGATTTTAGTAGATATGGCTATGTCTACTTGATGAGGCACAAGTCTGAAACCTTTGAAAAGTTCAAGGAATTTCAGAATGAAGTTGAAAATCAGCATGGCAAGAAAATTAAGGCCTTACGATCTGATCGTGGAGGCGAGTATTTGAGCCACGAGTTTAGCAATCATCTAAAGAGTTGCGGAATTGTTCCACAACTTACGCCGCCTGGAACACCTCAGAGAAACGGTGTGTCCGAGTGATGTAATCGAACTTTGTTAGACATGGTTCGATCAATGATGAGCCAGTCGGACCTACCATTGTCATTTTGGGGATACGCTCTAGAAACAGCAGCTTTCACACTTAATAGGGTACCATCTAAATCCGTAGTTAAGACACCATATGAGATATGGACTGGAAAGGTTCCTAGTTTGTCTTTTCTAAAGATTTGGGGATGTGAAGTGTTTGTCAAGCGACTTCAGTCGGACAAGATCACACCCAAGTCGGATAAGTGCATTTTCGTGGGATATCCAAAGGAAACTTTGGGATATTATTTCTACAACCGATCAGAAGGCAAAGTGTTTGTCGCTCGGAACGGGGTTTTCCTAGAGAAAGAGTTTCTCAAAGGAGAAAAGAGTGGAAAGACAGTGCATCTTGAAGAAGTTCAAGATGAGCCAATCGGGCAAGAATCAATGAGTGATGCTAACGTAGCAGAACAAGTTGAGATACCCATGGCAAGAGAAGCACCGCCACAACCACGAAGGTCAGCAAGGCTCCGCGAAATGCGGGAAATATTATTGTTGGACAATGATGAGCCTGCGACATATGCAGAAGCAATGATGGACCCAGACTCCGAAAAATGGCAGAGTGCCATGCAATCCGAAATAGAGTCCATGGGAGACAATCAAGTTTGGAACTTGGTTGACCCGCCTGATAGTGTTAAAGCCATAGAGTGCAAGTGGATCTATAAGAAGAAAAAGGATATGGATGGAAATGTTCACATCTATAAAGCACGACTTGTCGCAAAAGGTTTTCGACAAGTTCAAGGAGTTGACTACGACGAGACCTTCTCACCCGTAGTGATGCTTAAGTCCATTCGGATTATTCTAGCTATAGCTGCATATTTCGATTATGAGATATGGCAGATGGATGTCAAGACAGCTTTCCTGAATGGAAACCTAGCTGAGGACGTGTATATGATACAGCCCGAGGGTTTTGTCGATCCGAAAAATGCTGGAAAGGTATGCAAGCTTCAGAGATCCATTTATGGATTGAAGCAAGCATCTAGGAGTTGGAACATTCGTTTTGATGAAGTGGTCAAAGGATTTGACTTCACCAAGAACGAAGAAGAGTCTTGTGTTTACAAGAAGGTTAGTGGGAGCTCTGTAGTATTTCTAATCTTATATGTGGATGACATATTACTGATTGGAAATAACATTCCTATGCTTGAGTCCGTAAAGACTTCACTGAAAAATAGTTTTTCGATGAAGGACTTAGGGGAAGCGGCATATATTCTGGGCATTAAGATCTATAGAGATAGATCGAGAAGGCTTATAGGTTTGAGCCAAGATACTTATATTGACAAAGTGTTGAAGCGGTTCAGCATGGAAGAGGCAAAGAAAGGGTTCTTGCCTATGTCACATGGCATACATCTCAGCAAGACTCAGTGTCCTTCGACTGCTGATGAGCGGGATCGCATGAGTAGAGTGCCATATGCCTCGGCTATTGGATCCATCATGTATGCAATGATAAGTACTCGCCCAGATGTTTCATATGCGCTAAGTATGACAAGCAGACACCAATCTGATCCAGGTGAGAGTCACTGGACAGCGGTGAAAAACATTCTTAAGTACTTGAAAAGGACTAAAGATATGTTCCTCGTCTATGGAGGTCAGGAGGAGCTCGTTGTAACAGGTTACACCGATGCTAGTTTCCAAACCGACAGAGATGATTCGAAGTCACAATCAGGATTTGTGTTCACGCTAAATGGTGGTGCTGTTAGTTGGAAGAGTTCCAAGCAGGAGACGGTGGCCGATTCTACGACAGAAGCCGAGTACATCGCGGCTTCGGAAGCCGCGAAGGAAGGTGTTTGGATAAGGAATTTCCTCATTGAGCTTGGTGTGTTCCCGAATGCGTCCAGCCCATTGAATCTCTACTGTGATAACAATGGGGCAATTGCGCAAGCAAAGGAGCCAAGGAACCACCAGAAGAACAAACACGTAATGCGGCGATTTCATCTCATTCGAGACTTCGTTAACCGGGGTGAGATCAAGATATGCAAAATACACACGGATCTGAACATTTCTGATCCGTTGACAAAACCACTCCCGCAGGCTAAGCATGATGCGCATGTAAGAGCTATGGGTATTAGGTACCTTCTAGATTGACTCTAGTGCAAGTGGGAGACTGTTGGAGGTATGCCCTAGAGGCAATCATAGAGATGATGATATTCCATTTGTATCCATGATTTGTATATTGTGTTCATTGAATATCCATTAAAGGCTACTTGAATTGATTTGCAATTATGTGAATTGTATGTGAAACTCTTTACTTGTATGGTTATTCTAAAAGTTGTCCCTAGTCGGAGTTCATGTGAGGACACACATGAATATTAGACTAGCACATGTATTAGTTGATGACTATGTTTCACAAGTCATGGACATGGAGATGTTGAACTAATAATGTGGACACATGTGGAGACATGTGCTAGGACTGACCCAACACGAGAAGTAGTTCTCTCTTTAAACAACATATACGCTTTGTCCTTAGACCTGAGATTGTCGCATGTATTCTAGATGTGGATCGACCTACTTAGGGGCTATCAAACGCTACGCCGTAACAGGGTAGTTATAAAGGTAGCTTTCGGGTTTGTCAAGAAGCATGCTATGAGACATGGTCAATCAAGATGGGATTTGCCCCTCTCTGATTGAGAGTGATATCTCTGGGCCCCTCGAGTGATCGGATCCGAAAATGCATGGCCATGCTACGTACGGTTAAGAGTTAACCTACAAAGGGATTCCGAATCACAGGATCGAGAAAGAGCGGTCGGCTTGAAGCTAGACCAAATATCGTGAGGCAAAGGGAATAGCATGTATATTATGTTGTGATGGTTCGTCTGATATGATCTTCGTATGCGTATAGGAGTTGGCACGTCTTGCTAGAGGCCGCTACCGACTATTGGGCCGAGTAGGAGTACTCGGGCCATGTCTATACGTATCCGAACCCATAGGGTCACACACTTAAGGGGCTGGAAGCCCAATTCGGATCTGATCCGAGTTGGATTAGGTTTAGGAGTACTAATGGGCCTCGGATCCAGAGGCCCATCAGGAACCTCTATAAATAGAGGGGTGGGGGCGCCCTAGGGTTTACAATTTTTGGCTGAACACACTTGCCGCGCCTCCCACGCCCTCGCCTGTTGCAACTCGCGGATCTAGCAATCCGGCTTGCGACGCTTCCTCCCTGCACGTGTGGATACCTTGGAGGTGTTGCGCCTGCAGCACTTGGACGAGCCATCGACGAGCCGCCGACGAGCCACGACGAGCCGACGACGGGCCGCGGTACCGGAGGCGATCTTGCTGTGCACGTGGACGAGCTGCTGAGGAGCTGCTGGACGTGATCGACTACGTACGACTACGTTGATCGACTACGTACGACTACGTGATCGTCTTCACTGCATCGACACATATCTACATCTTCCGCACCAGTAGTGCGTCGAGTGGTAATCCCGTGATCCTTATACGGCAGTTCTTCCTGGTTATACGCGGTAGAAATTTTGATTTGCGCTAGTGTAGCCTACCTCGTATCCCAACAGAAAATATGTGCTATAGGTCACGGGAGCCAGAATACCGTCACACCGGCATCCGGGGTCAAACACATGGGGGATGGTCCGAAGCCGTGAAAATGGCCTCCGGACCTGTTTTCTGCCAAGAAAATGAGTGCTATAGGTCACGCGAGCCTGAATACGGTCACACCGGCATCCGGGGTCGAAAACGTGGGGGATGGTCCGAAGCCGTGAAATTGGCCTCCGGACCCGTTTTCCACCAAGAAAATGTGTGCTATAGGTCACGGGAGCCCGAGTACGGTCACACAGGCATCCGGCGTCGAAAACGTGGGGGATGGTCCGAAGCCGTGAAAATGGCCTCCGGACCCGTTTTATGCAAGGAAAACGTGTGCTATAGGTCATGGGAGCTCGAATACGATCACACCGACAACTGGGGTCGAAAACGTGGGGGATGGTCAAAAGCCGTGAAAATGGCCTCCGGACCCGTTTTCGGCCGTGAAAACGTGGGCTATAAGTCACGGGAGCCCGAATATGCTAACACCGACAACCGGGGTTGAAAACGTGGAGGATGGTCCGAAGCCATGAAAATGGCCTCCGGACCCGTTTTCGGCCCTGAAAACATGTGCTATAGGTTACGGGATCCCGAATACCGTCACATCGGCATCCGGGGTCAAACACGTGGGGGATGGTCCGAAGCCGTGAAAATGGCCTCCGGACCCGTTTTCTGCCAAGAAAATGAGTGCTATAGGTCACGGGAGCCCGAATACGGTTAACCGGCATCCCGGGTCGAAAACGTGGGGGATGGTCCGAAGCCGTGAAATTGGCCTCCGGACCCGTTTTCCACCAAGAAAATGTGTGCTATAGGTCACGGGAGCCCGAGTACGGTCACACAGGCATCCGGCGTCGAAAACGTGGGGGATGGTCCGAAGCCGTGAAAATGGCCTCCGACCCGTTTTCCACCAAGAAAATGTGTGCTATAGGTCACGGGAGCCTGAATACGGTTACACCAACAACCGGGGTCGAAAACGTGGGGGATGGTCCGAAGCCGTAAAAATAGCCTCCGGACCCATTTTCGGCCATGCAAACGTGTGCTATAGGTCACGGGACCCGAGTACGGTCACACAGGCATCCGGGGTCGAAAACGTGGGGGATGGTCCGAAGCCGTGAAAATGGCCTCCGGACCCGTTTTCTGCTAGAAAAACGTGTGTGGTCACGAGGGCCCGAATATGGTAACACCGACAACCGGGGTCGAAAACGTGGGGGATGGTCCGAAGTCGTGAAAATGGCCTCCGGACCTGTTTTCGGCCGTGAAAACGTGGGCTATAGGTCACGAGAGCCCGAATACGGTCACACTGGCATCCGGGTCGAAAACGTGGGGGATGGTCCGAAGCCGTGAAAATGGCCTCCGGACCCGTTTTCTGCAAGGAAAACGTGTGCTATAGGTCACGGGAGCCCGAATACGATCACACTTACAACCGGGGTCGAAAACGTGGGGAATGTTCCAAAGCCGTGAAAATGGCTTCCGGACCCGTTTTCTGCTAGGAAAATGTGTGCTATAGGTCATGGGAGCCCGAATACGATCACACTTACAACCGGGGTCGAAAACGTGGGTGATGGTCGGAAGCCGTGAAAATGGCCTCCGGACCCATTTTCGGCCGTGAAAACGTGTGCTATAGGTCATGGGAGCCCGAACAGGGTAACACCGACAACCGGGGTCGAAAACGTGGGGGATGGTCCGAAGCCGTGAAAATGGCCTCCAGACCCGTTTTATGCAAGGAAAACGTGTGCTATAGGTCATGGGAGCTCGATACGATCACACCGACAACTGGGGTCGAAAACGTGGGGGATGGTCAAAAGCCGTGAAAATGGCCTCCGGACCCGTTTTCGGTCGTGAAAACGTGTGCTATAAGTCACGGGAGCCCGAACATGGTAACACCGACAACCGGGGTCGAAAACGTGGGGGATGGTCCGAAGCCGTGAAAATGGCCTTCGGACCCGTTTTCGGCTGTGAAAACATGTGCTATAGGTCAGGGGAGCCCGAATACCGTCACACCGGCATCCGGGGTCAAACACGTGGGGGATGGTCCGAAGCCGTGAAAATGGCCTCCGGACCCGTTTTCCACCAAGAAAATGTGTGCTATAGGTCACGGGAGCCTGAATACGGTTACACCGACAACCGGGGTCGAAAACGTGGGGGATGGTCCGAAGCCGTAAAAATAGCCTCCGGACCCATTTTCGGCCATGCAAACGTGTGCTATAGGTCACGGGACCCGAGTACGGTCACACAGGCATCCGGGGTCGAAAATGTGGGGGATGGTCCGAAGCCGTGAAAATGGCCTCCGGACCCGTTTTCTGCTAGAAAAACGTGTGCGGTCACGAGGGCCCGAATATGGTAACACCGACAACCGGGGTCGAAAACGTGGGGGATGGTCGGAAGTCGTGAAAATGGCCTCCGGACCTGTTTTCGGCCGTGAAAACGTGGGCTATAGGTCACGAGAGCCCGAATACGGTCACACTGGCATCCGGGTCGAAAACGTGGGGGATGGTCCGAAGAAGTGAAAATGGCCTCCGGACCCGTTTTCTGCTAGGAAAAATGTGTGCGGTCATGGGAGCCCGAATATGGTAACACGGACAACAGGGGTCGAAAACGTGGGGGATGGCCCGAAGCCGTGAAAATGGCCTCCGGACCCGTTTTGTTCTAGGAAAACGTGTGCTATAGGTCACGGGAGCCCGAACATGGTAACACCGACAACCGGGGTCGAAAACGTGGGGGATGGTCCGAAGCCGTGAAAATGGCCTTCGGACCCGTTTTCGGCCGTGAAAACATGTGCTATAGGTCAGGGGAGCCCGAATACCGTCACACCGGCATCCGGGGTCAAACACGTGGGGGATGGTCCGAAGCCGTGAAAATGGCCTCCGGACCCGTTTTCTGCCAAGAAAATGAGTGCTATAGGTCACGGGAGCCCGAATACGGTCAACCGGCATCCCGGGTCGAAAACGTGGGGGATGGTCCGAAGCCGTGAAATTAGCCTCCGGACCCGTTTTCCACCAAGAAAATGTGTGCTATAGGTCACGGGAGCCCGAATACGGTTACACCCACAACCGGGGTCGAAAACGTGGGGGATGGTCCGAAGCCGTAAAAATGGCCTTCGGACCCATTTTCGGCCATGCAAACGTGTGCTATAGGTCACGGGAGCCCGAGTACGGTCACGCAGGCATCCGGGGTTGAAAATGTGAGGGATGGTCCGAAGCCGTGAAATTGGCCTCCGGACCCGTTTGCTGCTAGGAAAACGTGTGCGGTCACGGGAGCCCGAATATGGTAACACGGACAACTGGGGTCTAAAACGTGGGGGACGGTTCGAAGCCGTGAAAATGGCCTCCGGACCCATTTTCGGCTGTGAAAACGTGGGCTATAGGTCACGAGAATCCGAATACAGTCACACCGGCATCCGGGGTCGAAAATGTGGGGGATTGTCCGAAGCCGTGAAAATGGCCTCTGGACCCGTTTTCTGCTAGGAAAACGTGTGCTATAGGTCACGGGAGCCCGAATATGGTAACACAGACAACCGGGGTCGAAAACGTGGGGGATGGTCCGAAGCCGTGAAAATGGCCTTCGGACCCGTTTTCGGCCGTGAAAAAATGTGCTATAGGTCACGGGAGCCCGAATACCTTCACACCGGCATCCGAGGTCAAACACATGGGGGATGGTCCGAAGCCGTGAAAATGGCCTCCGAACCCGTTTTCGGCCAAGAAAATGAGTGCTATAGGTCACGGGAGCCCGAATACGGTCACACCGGCATCCGGGGTCGAAAACGTGGGGGATGGTCCGAAGCCGTGAAAATGGCCTCCGTACCCGTTTTCTGCCGTGAAAATGTGTGCTATAGGTCATGGGAGCTCGAATACGATCACACCGACAACCGGGGTCGAAAATGTGGGAGATGGTCCGAAGCCGTAAAAATGGCCTTCGGACCCATTTTCGGCCATGCAAACGTGTGCTATAGGTCACGAAAGCCCGAATATGGTAACACCGACAACCGGGGTCGAAAATGTGGGGGATGGTAAGAAGCCGTGAAATTGGCCTCCGGACCCGTTTTCTGCTAGGAAAACGTGTGCGGTCACGGGAGCCCGAATATGGTAACACAGACAACTGGGGTCGAAAACGTGGGGGATGGTCCGAAGCCATGAAAATGGCCTCTGGACCCGTTTTCGGCCGTGAAAACATGTGCTATAGGTCACGGGAGCCCGAATACCGTCACACCGGCATCAGGGGTTGAAAACGTGGGGGATTGTCCGAAGCCGTGAAAATGGCCTACGGACCCGTTTTCTGCTAGGAAAATGTGTGCGGTCACGGGAGCCCGAATATGGTAACACCGACAACTGGGGTTGAAAACATGGGGGATGTTCCGAAGCCGTGAAAATGGCCTCCGGACCGATTTTCGGCAGTGAAAACGTGCGCTATAGATCAAGGGAGCCCGAATACGGTCACAATGGCAACTGGGATCGAAAACGTGGGGCATGGTCTGAAATCGTGAATATGGCCTCTAGACCCGTTTTCTGCCAAGAAAATGAGTGCTATAGGTCACGGGAGCCCGAATACGGTCACACCGGCATCCGGGGTTGAAAACGTGGGGGATGGTCCGAAGCCGTGAAAATGGCCTTCAGACCCGTTTTGTGCTAGGAAAACGTGTGCTATAGGTCACGGGAGCCCGAATATGGTAACACCGACAACCGGGGTTGAAAACGTGGGGGATGGTCCGAAGCCGTAAAAATAGCCTTCGGACCCGTTTTCGGCTGTGAAAACATGTGCTATAGGTCACGGGAGCCCGAATACGGTCACACCGGCATCCGGGGTCAAACACGTGGGGGATGGTCCGAAGCCGTGAAAATGGCCTCCGGACCCGTTTTTTGCCAAGAAAATGAGTGCTATAGGTCACGGGAGCCCGAATACGGTAACACCGACAACAGGGGTCAAAAACGTGGGGGATGGTCCAAAGCCGGAAAAATGGCCTCCGGACCCGTTTTCGGCCGTGAAAACGTGTGCTATAGGTCACGGGAGCTTGAATACGATCACACCGGCATCCAGGGTCGAAAATGTGGGGAAATGTCCGAAGCCGTGAAAATGGCCTCCGGACCCGTTTTCTGCCAAGAAAACGTGTGCTATAGGTCACGGGAGCCTAAATACGGTAACACCGCCAACCGGGGTCGAAAACGTGGGGGATGGTCCGAAGCCGTGAAAACGGCCTCCGGACACATTTTCGGCCGTGAAAACGTGGGCTATAGGTCACGAGAGCCCGAATACGGTCACACCGGCATCCGGGGTCGAGAACGTGGGGGATGGTCCCAAGCCGTGAAAATGGCCTCCGGACCCGTTTTCGGCCGTGAAACCGTCTACTAAAGGTCACGGGAGCCCGAATACGGTCACACCGGCATGCGGGTTCGAAAACGTGGGGGATGGTCCGAAGCCGTGAAATTGGCCTCCGGACCCGTTTTCCACCAAGAAAATGTGTGCTATAGGTCACGGGAGCCCGAATACGGTTACACCGACAACCGGGGTCGAAAACGTGGGGATGGTCCGAAGCCGTAAAAATAGCCTCCGGACCCATTTTCGGCCATGCAAACGTGTGCTATAGGTCACGGGAGCCCGAGTACGGTCACACAGGCATCCGGCGTCGAAAACGTGGGGGATGGTCCGAAGCCGTGAAAATGGCCTCCGGACCCGTTTTCTGCTAGGAAAAATGTGCTATAGGTCATGGGAGCCCGAATATGGTAACACGGACAACAGGGGTCGAAAACGTGGGGGATGGTCCGAAGCCGTGAAAATGGCCTCCGGACCTATTTTCGGCTGTGAAAACGTGGGCTATATGTCACGAGAGTCCGAATACGGTCACACCGGCATCCGGTGTCGAAAACATGAGGGATGGTCCGAAGCCGTGAAAATGGCCTCGGGACCCATTTTCTGCTAGGAAAAAGTGTGCGGTCACGGGAGCCCGAATATGGTAACACCGCCAACCGGGGTCGAAAACGTGGGGGATGGTCCGAAGCCGTGAAAACGGCCTCCGAACATGTTTTGGGCTGTGAAAACGTGGGCTATAGGTCACGAGAGCCTGAATACAGTCACACCGGCATCCGGGGTCGAAAACGTGGGGAATGGTCCGAATCCGTGAAAATGGCCTCCGGACCTGTTTTCTGCCAAGAAAACGTGTGCTATAGGTCACGGGAGCCTGAATACGGTAACACCGCCAACCGGGGTCGAAAACGTGGGGGATCATCCGAAGCCGTGAAAACAGCCTCCGGAGACGTTTTCGGCCGTGAAAACGTGGGCTATAGGTCACGAGAGCCCGAATACGGTCACACCGGCATCCGGGGTCGAAAACGTGGGGGATGGTCCAAAGCCGTGAAAATGGCCTTCGGACCCGTTTTCGGCCAAGAAAACGTGTGCTATAGGTCACGGGATCCCGAATACGGTCACACCGGTAACCGGGGTCTAAAACACAGGTGATCATCCGAAGCCGTGAAAATTGCCTCAGGACCCATTTTTGGCCAAGAAAACGTGTGCTATAGGTCACGGGAGACCGAATACGGTCACACCGGAACCGGGGACGAAAATGTGGGGGATGGTCCGAAGCCGTGAAAACGGCCTCCGGACCCATTTTCGGCTGTGAAAACGTGGGCTATAGGTCACGGGAGCCCGAGTACGGTCACACAGGCATCCGGCGTCGAAAACGTGGGGGATGGTCCGAAGCCGTGAAAATGGCCTCCGGACCCGTTTTCTGCTAGGAAAAATGTGTGCGGTCATGGGAGCCCGAATATGGTAACACGGACAACAGGGGTCGAAAACGTGGGGGATGGTACGAAGCCGTGAAAATGGCCTCCGGACCGATTTTCGGCAGTGAAAACGTGCGCTATAGATCAAGGGAGCCCGAATACGGTCACAATGGCAACTGGGATCGAAAACGTGGGGCATGGTCTGAAATCGTGAATATGGCCTCCGGACCCGTTTTCTGCCAAGAAAATGAGTGCTATAGGTCACGGGAGCCCGAATACAGTCACACCGGCATCCGGGGTTGAAAACGTGGGGGATGGTCCGAAGCCGTGAAAATGGCCTTCAGACCCGTTTTGTGCTAGGAAAACGTGTGCTATAGGTCACGGGAGCCCGAATATGGTAACACCGACAACCGGGGTTGAAAACGTGGGGGATGGTCCGAAGCCGTAAAAATAGCCTTCGGACCCGTTTTCGGCCGTGAAAACATGTGCTATAGGTCACGGGAGCCCGAATACGGTCACACCGGCATCCGGGGTCAAACACGTGGGGGATGGTCCGAAGCCGTGAAAATGGCCTCCGGACCCGTTTTTTGCCAAGAAAATGAGTGCTATAGGTCACGGGAGCCCGAATACGGTAACACCGACAACAGGGATCGAAAACGTGGGGGATGGTCCAAAGCCGGAAAAATGGCCTCCGGACCCGTTTTCGGCCGTGAAAACGTGTGCTATAGGTCACGGGAGCCCGAATACGATCACACCGGCATCCGGGGTCGAAAATGTGGGGAAATGGTCCGAAGCCGTGAAAATGGCCTCCGGACCCGTTTTCTGCCAAGAAAACGTGTGCTATAGGTCACCGGAGCCTAAATACGGTAACACCGCCAACCGGGGTCGAAAACGCGGGGGATGGTCCGAAGCCGTGAAAACGGCCTCCGGACACATTTTCGGCCGTGAAATTGTGGGCTATAGGTCTCGAGAGCCCGAATACGGTCACACCGGCATCCGGGGTCGAGAACGTGGGGGATGGTCCCAAGCCGTGAAAATGGCCTCCGGACCCGTTTTCGGCCGTGAAACCGTCTACTAAAGGTCACGGGAGCCCGAATACGGTCACACCGACATGCGGGTTCGAAAACGTGGGCGACGGTCCGAAGCCGTGAAATTGGCCTCCGGACCCGTTTTCCACCAAGAAAATGTGTGCTATAGGTCACGGGAGCCCGAATACGGTTACACCGACAACCGGGGTCGAAAACGTGGAGGATGGTCCGAAGCCGTAAAAATAGCCTCCGGACCCATTTTCGGCCATGCAAACGTGTGCTATAGGTCACGGGAGCCCGAGTACGGTCACACAGGCATCCGGCGTCGAAAACGTGTGGGTTGGTCCGAAGCCGTGAAAATGGCCTCCGAACCCGTTTTCTGCTAGGAACAATGTGTGCGGTCATGGGAGCCCGAATATGGTAACACGGACAACAGGGGTCGAAAACGTGGGGGATGGTCCGAAGCCGTGAAAATGGCCTCCGGACCTATTTTCGGCTGTGAAAACGTGGGCTATATGTCACGAGAGTCCGAATACGGTCACACCGGCATCCGGTGTCGAAAACATGAGGGATGGTCCGAAGCCGTGAAAATGGCCTCGGGACCCATTTTCTGCTAGGAAAAAGTGTGCGGTCACGGGAGCCCGAATATGGTAACACCGCCAACCGGGGTCGAAAACGTGGGGGATGGTCCGAAGCCGTGAAAACGGCCTCCGAACATGTTTTCGGCTGTGAAAACGTGGGCTATAGGTCACGAGAGCCTGAATAGAGTCACACCGGCATCCGGGGTCGAAAACGTGGGGAATGGTCCGAATCCGTGAAAATGGCCTCCGGACCTGTTTTCTGCCAAGAAAACGTGTGCTATAGGTCACGGGAGCATGAATACGGTAACACCGCCAACCGGGGTCGAAAACGTGGGGGATCATCCGAAGCCGTGAAAACAGCCTCCGGAGACGTTTTCGGCCGTGAAAACGTGGGCTATAGGTCACGAGAGCCCGAATACGGTCACACCGGCATCCGGGGTCGAAAACGTGGGGGATGGTCCAAAGCCCTGAAAATGGCCTTCGGACCCGGTTTCGGCCAAGAAAACGTGTGCTATAGGTCACGGGATCCCGAATACGGTCACACCGGTAACCGGGGTCTAAAACATGGGTGATCATCCGAAGCCGTGAAAATTGCCTCAGGACCCATTTTTGGCCAAGAAAACGTGTGCTATAGGTCACGGGAGACCGAATACGGTCACACCGGAACCGGGGACGAAAATGTGGGGGATGGTCCGAAGCCGTGAAAACGGCCTCCGAACATGTTTTCGGATGTGAAAACGTGGGCTATAGGTCACGGGAGCCCGAGTACGGTCACACAGGCATCCGGCGTCGAAAACGTGGGGGATGGTCCGAAGCCGTGAAAATGGCCTCCGGACCCGTTTTCTGCTAGGAAAAATGTGTGCGGTCATGGGAGCCCGAATATGGTAACACGGACAACCGGGGTCGAAAACGTGGGGGATGGTCCGAAGCCGTGAAAATGGCCTCCGGACCTATTTTCGGCTGTGAAAACGTGGGCTATAGGTCACGAGAGCCCGAATACGGTCACACCGGCATCCGGGGTCGAAAACGTGGGGGATGGTCTGAAGCCGTGAAAATGGCCTCCGGACCCATTTTCTGCTAGGAAAAAGTGTGCTATAGGTCACGGGAGCCCGAATATGGTAACACCGACAACCGGGGTCGAAAACGTGGGGGATGGTCCGAAGCCGTGAAAATGGCCTCCGGAACATGTTTTCGGCTGTGAAAACGTGGGCTATAGGTCACGAGAGCCTGAATACGGTCACACCGGCATCCGGGGTCGAAAACGTGGGGAATGGTCCGAATCCGTGAAAATGGCCTCCGGACCTGTTTTCTGCCAAGAAAACGTGTGCTAGAGGTCACGGGAGCCTGAATACGGTAACACCGCCAACCGGGGTCGAAAACGTGGGGGATCATCTGAAGCCGTGAAAACAGCCTCCGGAGACGTTTTCGGCCGTGAAAACGTGGCTATAGGTCACTAGAGCCCGAATACGGTCACATAGGCATCCGGTGTCGAAAACATGAGGGATGGTCCGAAGCCGTGAAAATGGCCTCGGGACCCATTTTCTGCTAGGAAAAAGTGTGCTATAGGTCACGGGAGCCCGAATATGGTAACACCGCCAACCGGGGTCAAAAACGTGGGGGATGGTCCGAAGCCGTGAAAATGGCCTCCGAACATGTTTTCGGCTGTGAAAACGTGGGCTATAGGTCACGGAGCCCGAATACGGTCACACCGGCATCCGGGGTCGAAAACGTGGGGAATGGTCCGAATCCGTGAAAATGGCCTCCGGACCGTTTTCTGCCAAGAAAACGTGTGCTATAGGTCACGGGAGCCTGAATACGGTAACACCGCCAACCGGGGTCGAAAACGTGGGGGATCATCCGAAGCCGTGAAAACAGCCTCCGGAGACGTTTTCGGCCGTGAAAACGTGGGCTATAGGTCACGAGAGCCCGAATACGGTCACACCGGCATCCGGGGTCGAAAACATGAGGGATGGTCCGAAGCCGTGAAAATGGCCTCGGGACCCATTTTCTGCTAGGAAAAAGTGTGCGGTCACGGGAGCCCGAATATGGTAACACCGCCAACCGGGGTCGAAAACGTGGGGGATGGTCCGAAGCCGTGAAAATGGCCTCCGGACATGTTTTCGGCTGTGAAAACGTGGGCTATAGGTCACGAGAGCCCGAATACGGTCACACCGGCATCCGGGGTCGAAAACATGGGGAATGGTCCGAAGCCGTGAAAATGGCCTCCGGACCTGTTTTCTGCCAAGAAAACGTGTGCTATAGGTCACGGGAGCCTGAATACGGTAACACCGCCAACCGGGGTCGAAAACGTGGGGGATCATCTGAAGCCGTGAAAACAGCCTCCGGAGACGTTTTCGGCCGTGAAAACGTGGGCTATAGGTCACTAGAGCCCGAATACGGTCACACCGGCATCCGGTGTCGAAAACGTGGGGGATGGTCCGAAGCCGTGAAAATGGCCTCCGGACCCGTTTTCTGCTAGGAAAACGTGTGCTATAGGTCACGGGAGCCCGAATATGGTAACACCGACAACCGGGGTCGAAAACGTGGGGGATGGTCCGAAGCCGTGAAAATGGCCTCCGGACCCGTTTTCGGCTGTGAAAACGTGGGCTATAGGTCACGGGAGCCCGAATACGGTCACACCGGCATCCGGGGTCGAAAACGTGGGGGATGGTCCGAAGCCGTGAAAATGGCCTCCGGACCCGTTTTCTGCTAGGAAAAATGTGCTATAGGTCACGGGAGCCCGAATACGGTAACACGGACAACCGGGGTCGAAAACGTGGGGGATGGTCCGAAGCCGTGAAAATGGCCTCCGGACCCGTTTTCGGCTGTGAAAACGTGGGCTATAGGTCACGGGAGTCCGAATACGGTCACACCGGCATCCGGTGTCGAAAACATGGGGGATGGTCCGAAGCCGTGAAAATGGCCTCGGGACCCATTTTCTGCTAGGAAAAAAGTGCTGCGGTCACGGGAGCCCGAATATGGTAACACCGCCAACCGGGGTCGAAAACGTGGGGGATGGTCCGAAGCCGTGAAAACGGCCTCCGGACCCGTTTTGGGCTGTGAAAACGTGGGCTATAGGTCACGAGAGCCCGAATACAGTCACACCGGCATCCGGGGTCGAAAACGTGGGGAATGGTCCGAATCCGTGAAAATGGCCTCCGGACCTGTTTTCTGCCAAGAAAACGTGTGCTATAGGTCACGGGAGCCTGAATACGGTAACACCGCCAACCGGGGTCGAAAACGTGGGGGATGGTCCGAAGCCGTGAAAATGGCCTCCGGACCCGTTTTCGGCCGTGAAAACGTGGGCTATAGGTCACGAGAGCCCGAATACGGTCACACCGGCATCCGGGGTCGAAAACGTGGGGGATGGTCCAAAGCCGTGAAAATGGCCTTCGGACCCGTTTTCGGCCAAGAAAACGTGTGCTATAGGTCACGGGAGCCCGAATACGGTCACACCGACAACCGGGGTCGAAAACGTGGGGATCATCCGAAGCCGTGAAAATGGCCTCCGGACCCGTTTTCGGCCAAGAAAACGTGTGCTATAGGTCACGGGAGCCCGAATACGGTCACACCGACAACCGGGGTCGAAAACGTGGGGGATGGTCCGAAGCCGTGAAAATGGCCTCCGAACATGTTTTCGGCTGTGAAAACGTGTGCTATAGGTCACGGGAGCCCGAATACGGTCACACCGGCATCCGGGGTCGAAAACGTGGGGGATGGTCCGAAGCCGTGAAAATGGCCTCCGGACCCGTTTTCTGCTAGGAAAATGTGTAGGTCACGGGAGCCCGAATATGGTAACACCGACAACAGGGGTCGAAAACGTGGGGGATGGTCCGAAGCCGTGAAAATGGCCTCCGGACCCGTTTTCGGCTGTGAAAACGTGTGCTATAGGTCACGGGAGCCCGAATACGGTCACACCGGCATCCGGGGTCGAAAACGTGGGGGATGGTCCGAAGCCGTGAAAATGGCCTCCGGACCCGTTTTCTGCTAGGAAAACGTGTGCTATAGGTCACGGGAGCCCGAATACGGTAACACCGACAACCGGGGTCGAAAACGTGGGGGATGGTCCGAAGCCGTGAAAATGGCCTCCGGACCCGTTTTCGGCCGTGAAAACGTGTGCTATAGGTCACGGGAGCCCGAATACGGTCACACCGGCAACCGGGGTCGAAAACGTGGGGGATGGTCCGAAGCCGTGAAAATGGCCTCCGGACCCGTTTTCTGCCAAGAAAACGTGTGCTATAGGTCACGGGAGCCCGAATACGGTAACACCGACAACCGGGGTCGAAAACGTGGGGGATGGTCCGAAGCCGTGAAAATGGCCTCCGGACCCGTTTTCGGCCGTGAAAACGTGTGCTATAGGTCACGGGAGCCCGAATACGGTCACACCGGCATCCGGGGTCGAAAACGTGGGGGATGGTCCAAAGCCGTGAAAATGGCCTTCGGACCCGTTTTCGGCCAAGAAAACGTGTGCTATAGGTCACGGGAGCCCGAATACGGTCACACCGGCAACCGGGGTCGAAAACGTGGGTGATGGTCCGAAGCCGTGAAAATGGCCTCGGACCCGTTTTCGGCCAAGAAAACGTGTGCTATAGGTCACGGGAGCCCGAATACGGTCACACCGACAACCGGGGTCGAAAATGTGGGGGATGGTCCGAAGCCGTGAAAATGGCCTCCGGACCCGTTTTCGGCTGTGAAAACGTGTGCTATAGGTCACGGGAGCCCGAATACGGTCACACCGGCATCCGGGGTCGAAAACGTGGGGGATGGTCCGAAGCCGTGAAAATGGCCTCCGGACCCGTTTTCTGCTAGGAAAAATGTGCTATAGGTCACGGGAGCCCGAATATGGTAACACGACAACCGGGGTCGAAAACGTGGGGGATGGTCCGAAGCCGTGAAAATGGCCTCCGGACCCGTTTTCTGCCGTGAAAACGTGTGCTATAGGTCACGGGAGCCTGAATACGGTAACACCGACAACCGGGGTCGAAAACGTGGGGGATGGTCCGAAGCCGTGAAAATGGCCTCCGGACCCGTTTTCGGCCGTGAAAACGTGTGCTATAGGTCACGGGAGCCCGAATACGGTCACACCGGCATCCGGGGTCGAAAACGTGGGGGATGGTCCGAAGCCGTGAAAATGGCCTTCGGACCCGTTTTCGGCCGTGAAAACGTGTGCTATAGGTCACGGGAGCCCGAATACGGTCACACCGACAACCGGGGTCGAAAACGTGGGGGATGGTCCGAAGCCGTGAAAATGGCCTCCGGACCCGTTTTTGGCCAAGAAAACGTGTGCTATAGGTCACGGGAGCCCGAATACGGTAACACCGACAACCGGGGTCGAAAACGTGGGGGATGGTCCGAAGCCGTGAAAATGGCCTCCGGACCCGTTTTCGGCCGTGAAAACGTGTGCTATAGGTCACGGGAGCCCGAATACGGTCACACCGGCATCCGGGGTCGAAAACATGGGGGATGGTCCGAAGCCGTGAAAATGGCCTCCGGACCCGTTTTCTGCCAAGAAAACGTGTGCTATAGGTCACGGGAGCCCGAATACGGTAACACCGACAACCGGGGTCGAAAACGTGGGGGATGGTCCGAAGCCGTGAAAACGGCCTCCGGACACATTTTCGGCCGTGAAAACGTGGGCTATAGGTCACGAGAGCCCGAATACGGTCACACCGACAACCGGGGTCGAAAACGTGGGGGATGGTCCGAAGCCGTGAAAATGGCCTCCGGACCCGTTTTCGGCCGTGAAAACGTGTGCTATAGGTCACGGGAGCCCGAATACGGTCACACCGCAACCGGGGTCGAAAACGTGGGGGATGGTCCGAAGCCGTGAAAATGGCCTCCGGACCCGTTTTCGGCCGTGAAAATGTGTGCTATAGGTCACGGGAGCCCGAATACGGTCACACCGGCATCCGGGGTCGAAAACGTGGGGGATGGTCCGAAGCCGTGAAAATGGCCTCCGGACCCGTTTTCGGCCAAGAAAACGTGTGCTATAGGTCACGGGAGCCCGAATACGGTCACACCGGACAACCGGGGTCGAAAACGTGGGGGATGGTCCGAAGCCGTGAAAATGGCCTCCGGACCCGTTTTCGGCCAGTGAAAACGTGTGCTATAGGTCATGGGAGCCCGAATATGGTCACACCGGCAACCGGGGTCGAAAACGTGGGGGATGGTCCGAAGCCGTGAAAATGGCCTCCGGACCGTTTTCGGCTGTGAAAATGTGTGCTATAGGTCACGGGAGCCCGAATACGGTCACACCGGCATCCGGGGTCGAAAACGTGGGGGATGGTCCGAAGCCGTGAAAATGGCCTCCGGACCCGTTTTCTGCTAGGAAAAAGTGTGCTATAGGTCACGGGAGCCCGAATATGGTAACACCGACAACCGGGGTCGAAAACGTGGGGGATGGTCCGAAGCCGTGAAAATGGCCTCCGGACCCGTTTTCGGCCGTGAAAACATGTGCTATAGGTCACGGGAGCCCGAATACGGTCACACCGGCATCCGGGGTCGAAAACGTGGGGGATGGTCCGAAGCCGTGAAAATGGCCTCCGGACCCGTTTTCTGCCAAGAAAATGTGTGCTATAGGTCACGGGAGCCCGAATACGGTAACACCGACAACCGGGGTCGAAAACGTGGGGGATGGTCCGAAGCCGTGAAAATGGCCTCCGGACCCGTTTTCGGCCATGAAAACGTGTGCTATAGGTCACGGGAGCCCGAATACGATCACACCGGCATCCGGGGTCGAAAACGTGGGGGATGGTCCGAAGCCGTGAAAATGGCCTCCGGACCCGTTTTCTGCCAAGAAAACGTGTGCTATAGGTCACGGGAGCCCGAATACGGTCACACCGACAACCGGGGTCGAAAACGTGGGGGATGGTCCGAAGCCGTGAAAATGGCCTCCGGACCCGTTTTCGGCCGTGAAAACGTGTGCTATAGGTCACGGGAGCCCGAATACGGTCACACCGGCATCCGGGGTCGAAAACGTGGGGGATGGTCCGAAGCCGTGAAAATGGCCTCCGGACCCGTTTTCTGCCAAGAAAACGTGTGCTATAGGTCACGGGAGCCCGAATACGGTAACACCGACAACCGGGTCGAAAACGTGGGGGATGGTCCGAAGCCGTGAAAATGGCCTCCGGACCCGTTTTCTGCTAGGAAAACGTGTGCTATAGGTCACGGGAGCCCGAATACGGTCACACCGACAACCGGGGTCGAAAACGTGGGGGATGGTCCGAAGCCGTGAAAATGGCCTCCGGACCCGTTTTCGGCCGTGAAAACATGTGCTATAGGTCACGGGAGCCCGAATACGGTCACACCGGCATCCGGGGTCGAAAACGTGGGGGATGGTCCGAAGCCGTGAAATTGGCCTCCGGACCCGTTTTCCACCAAGAAAATGTGTGCTATAGGTCACGGGAGCCCGAATACGGTTACACCGACAACCGGGGTCGAAAACGTGGGGGATGGTCCGAAGCCGTGAAAATGGCCTCCGGACCCGTTTTCGGCTGTGAAAACGTGTGCTATAGGTCACGGGAGCCCGAATACGGTCACACCGGCATCCGGGGTCGAAAACGTGGGGGATGGTCCGAAGCCGTGAAAATGGCCTCCGGACCCGTTTTCTTCCAAGAAAACGTGTGCTATAGGTCACGGGAGCCCGAATACGGTCACACCGACAACCGGGGTCGAAAACGTGGGGGATGGTCCGAAGCCGTGAAAATGGCCTCCGGACCCGTTTTCTTCCAAGAAAACGTGTGCTATAGGTCACGGGAGCCCGAATACGGTCACACCGGCAACCGGGGTCGAAAACGTGGGGATGGTCCCAAGCGTGAAAATGGCCTCCGGACCCGTTTTCTTCCAAGGAAAACGTGTGCTATAGGTCACGGGAGCCCGAATACAGTCACACCGGCAACCGGGGTCGAAAACGTGGGTGATCGTCCCAAGCTGTAAAAATGGCCTCCGGACCCGTTTTCTGCGAAGAAAATGTGTGCTATAGGTCACGGGAGCCCGAATACGGTCACACCAGCCACCGGGGTCGAAAACGTGGGGGATGGTCCGAAGCCGTGAAAATGGCCTTCGGACCCGTTTTGTGCTAGGAAAACGTGTGCTATAGGTCACGGGAGCCCGAATATGGTAACACCACAACCGGGGTCGAAAACGTGGGGGATGGTCCGAAGCCGTAAAAATGGCCTTCGGACGCGTTTTCGACCGTGAAAACATGTGCTATAGGTCAGGGGAGCCCAAATACGGTCACACCGGCATACGGGGTCAAACACGTGGGGGATGGTCCGAAGCCGTGAAAATGGCCTCCGGACCCGTTTTCTGCCAAGAAAATGAGTTCTATAGGTCACGGGAGCCCGAATACGGTCACACCGGCATCCGGGGTCGAAAACGTGGGGGATGGTCCGAAGCCGTGAAAATGGCCTTCAGACCCGTTTTGTTCTAGGAAAACGTGTGCTATAGGTCACGGGAGCCCGAATATGGTAACACCGACAACCGGGGTTGAAAACGTGGGGGATGGTCCGAAGCCGTGAAAATGGCCTCGGACCCGTTTTCGGCCGTGAAAACATGTGCTATAGGTCACGGGAGCCCGAATATGGTAACACCGACAACCGGGGTCGAAAACGTGGGGGATGGTCCGAAGCCGTGAAAATGGCCTTCGGACCCGTTTTCGGCCGTGAAAACATGTGCTATAGGTCACGGGAGCCCGAATATGGTAACACCGACAATCCGGGGTCGAAAACGTGGGGGATGGTCCGAAGCCGTGAAAATGGCCTCCGGACCCGTTTTCGGCCGTGAAAACATGTGCTATAGGTCACGGGAGCCCGAATACGGTAACACCGACAACCGGGGTCGAAAACGTGGGGGATGGTCCGAAGCCGTGAAAATGGCCTTCGGACCCGTTTTCGGCCGTGAAAACATGTGCTATAGGTCAGGGGAGCCCGAATACCGTCACACCGGCAACCGGGGTCAAAAACGTGGGGGATGGTCCGAAGCCGTGAAAATGGCCTCCGGACCCGTTTTCTGCCAAGAAAATGAGTGCTATAGGTCACGGGAGCCCGAATACGGTGACACCGACAACAGGGGTCGAAAACGTGGGGGATGGTCCGAAGCCGTGAAAATGGCCTCCGGACCCGTTTTCGGCCATGAAAACGTGTGCTATAGGTCACGGGAGCCCGAATACGATCACACCTTCATCCGGGGTCGAAAACGTGGGGAATGGTCCCAAGCCGTGAAAATGGCCTCCGGACCCGTTTTCTGCCAAGAAAACGTGTGCTATAGGTCACGGGAGCCTAAATACGGTAACACCGCCAACCGGGGTCGAAAACGCGGGGGATGGTCCGAAGCCGTGAAAACGGCCTCCGGACACATTTTCGGCCGTGAAAACGTGGGCTATAGGTCACGAGAGCCCGAATACGGTAACACCGACAACCGGGGTCGAAAATGTGGGGGATGGTCCGAAGCCGTGAAAATGGCCTTCGGACCCGTTTTCGGCCGTGAAAACGTGTGCTAAAACATGCGCTATAGGTCAAGCCGTGGGCCTCCGGACCCGTTTTCCCGAATAGGTCCGGGAGTCGAATACACACCGACAACCGGGGTCGAAAACGTGGGGGATGGTCGAAGCCATGAAAATGGCCTCCGGACCCGTTTTCGGCCGTGAAAACGTGTGCTATAGGTCATGGGAGCCCGAATACGGTCACACCGGCATCTGGGGTCGAAAACGTGGGGATGGTCCGAAGCCGTGAAAATGGCCTCCGGACCCGTTTTCTGCCAAGAAAATGTGTGCTATAGGTCACGGGAGCCCGAATACGGTCACACCGAAACCGGGGTCGAAAACGTGGGGGATGGTCCGAAGCCGTGAAATTGGCCTCCGGACCCGTTTTCTGCTAGAAAATGTGTGCTATAGGTCACGGGAGCCCGAATACGGTTACACCGACAACCGGGGTTGAAAACGTGGGGGATGGTCCGAAGCCATGAAAATGGCCTCCGGACCCGTTTTCGGCCGTGAAAACATGTGCTATAGGTCATGGGAGCCCGAATACGGTCACACCGGCATCCGGGGTCGAAAACGTGGGGATGGTCCGAAGCCGTGAAATTGGCCTCCGGTTCGTTTTCCACCAAGAAAATGTGTGCTATAGGTCACGGGAGCCCGAATACGGTTACACCGACAACCGGGGTCGAAAACGTGGGGGATGGTCCGAAGCCATGAAAATGGCCTCCGGACCCGTTTTCGGCCATGAAAACGTGTGCTATAGGTCACGGGAGCCCGAATACGGTCACACCGGCATCCGGGGTCGAAAACGTGGGGAATGGTCCGAAGCCGTGAAAATGGCCTCCGGACCCGTTTTCTTCCAAGAAAACGTGTGCTATAGGTCACCAGAGCCCGAATACGGTCACACCGGCAACCGGGGTCGAAAACGTGGGGGATCATCCGAAGCCGTAAAAATGGCCTCCGGACCCGTTTTCTGCGAAGAAAACGTGTGCTATAGGTCACGGGAGCCCGAATACGGTCACACCAGCCTCCGGGGTCGAAAACGTGGGGGATGGTCCGAAGCCGTGAAAATGGCCTTCGGACCCGTTTTGTGCTAGGAAAACGTGTGCTATAGGTCACGGGAGCCCGAATATGGTCACACCGACAACCGGGGTCGAAAACGTGGGGGATGGTCCGAAGCCGTAAAAATGGCCTCCGGACCCGTTTTCGCCGTGAAACCATGTGCTATAGGTCACGGGAGCCCGAATACGGTCACACCGTCAAGCCGGGGTCAAAAACGTGGGGGATGGTCCGAAGCCATGAAAATGGCCTCCGGACCCGTTTTCGGCCAAGAAAACATGTGCTATAGGTCACGGGAGCCCGAATACGGTCACACC